>NW_007250844.1:407483-431366 GCF_000164805.1 Carlito syrichta
TCCAGTCTGGGCGACAGAGTGAGACTCCAACTCAAAAAAAAAATAAAAATAAAATAAAAATAAGATAACAGAAGGAGAGATTATAACAACAAAATAATGTAGAAATTTTAGAATTTTGGTAGCTAGAAACAGAAGGATAAATGGTTATTGATTTAGCAGACCTTAGAGAAAACAGAAAGTCTCTGGACAAGGGGAGATGGGACACAGCTGAGGGATGGTTCACCACATGTTAAAAAAACTGAGCAATAAGGGAAAGTCTAGGTATGTACAGAATGTTGAGACCCATCGCCTGTTCCCAGCTGGATTCCAGAAAGCTTTCAGTGATGCTTCTGGTCATTGTTTCTGTTTTGTTTTTGGTTTATTTTTTGAGTGAGAGTCTCATTCTGTCACCCAGGCTGGAGGGCAGTGGCACACTCCCAGCCACCGCAGCCTCAACCTGCAGGGCTCAGATGATCCTTCCGCCTCAACCTTCCAAGTAGCTGAAACTACAGGCATGCGCCACCGTGCCCAGCTAATTTTTTGATTTACTGTAGAGATGAAGTCTTGCCAAGTTGCCCAGACTGGTCTCAAACCCGCGGGCTCAGGCAATCCTTTCACCTTGGCCTCCCAAAGTGCTGGGATTATAGGCGTGAGCCACCGCGCCCGGCCTGCTTCTATTCTTTGGAAAGAATACCAGGAGATTCATTTCTGGGAAGTAAGAACAGTCTAGAAGAAATAAAGACCTAATCAGGACAATCAAGATTTCCAACTTAAACCTGCTAGTCAATCTCCCAGCTGGCAGACCAACAGTCAACAAATCCTAACCATGGTCACAAAGCTTCCCTTTAACTTGTTAGTGACCCACTCTTAACTGTGAGCACAGAACCAAGGATCGATATATATCTGAGGAGAGCCTTTCAGGCAAGATCAAAACCACATACAGAATAAAGCAAGTTGGAAGAAACAGAGTCTGTTTTAAAGAAAACTTTTTAAAAAATCTTTATTAATTCACTCATAATCTTATCAGATAAATGAGAAACTATTAAATCTATAAAATAAGAATAGAATGTTTTTAATAAGGCGCATTCAGAGAAAAAAATCTCTTAAGAAATGGATATATAAGCCGGGCTCGGGGCTCAGCCTGTAATCCTGCGCCTTTGGGAGGCTGAGGTGAGTGGATTGCCTGAGCCCGCAGGTTCGAGACCCGCCTGGGCAGCGAGACCTCATCTCTACAATAAAACAAAAAATCAGCTGGGCGTGGTAGCGTATGCCTGTAATTCCGGCTACTCGGAAGGCTGAGGAGGAAGGATCACCGGAGCCCAGCAGGTCGAGGCTGCGGTGGCCGGAAGCGGCCACTGCACTCCAGTCTGGGCGACCGAGTGAGACTCCAACTCAAAAAAAAAAAAAAAAGAAATGGATATATAATTGGTAAATTTGACAATTTGTCTGTCACTCATAAGCACACCCTGAACATTCACCAAAATACTATAAGAAAGGGATTGGCAGTAGCAGGATACTGCCAGGGGAAGGGGGGACACAACATCAGTAAGGCTTCCTGATCTCAGGCAAAGTGGGGACCAAAGGGAGGCCCAAACTTTACCTGTATCATGACCACTTGTATACCTAATCCTGAATTGTGCCCCACATCTTTAAAATAATTAGTTCCATATTCAGTTAATTATCAATTAATTATGATGATGGAATAAAGATTCTTCAGACATAAAGGAGCTCAAAAACTTATAATCCATGCATTCTTTCTCAGGGGGTGTTCTTCCAAAATGAGTGGAACAAGATATAATGTATGGGATTCTAGAACAGGGAATTCAACTTCAGCGAGTAAGGAAGTTCACCAAGTGATGGTGGAAGCATACCCAAGGCTAACAGCTATGCAGAAAGTCTAGGAAGAAACAGGTCCAAGTTGGTGAAGTGCAGAAATTTCTGGTTGAGCATTCTCCAGAAAGACAAAATGTATGGCATACCAGACATGCTCAAATATACCACAAGTATATTTTTGTAAATTGTCAGTGTTTGGGTATAAGTTAATGATAAATATATTTTTTAAACTAAGATAAAAAGGAAATAACTCCAAAGAGAGCAAAAAGAGGCAAGAAATCTTTGAATCAAGTTTATAAGGGTTTAATCAAAGAAAGTGTTATTGTTCTAACCAAAATTATGTATAAGTTCATCAGAAGGACAGAAAAAAAAGGAAAATTGTTTGGGGAAGCAATGAAAGAATGCTAAATCGTCAATCTCCATATAGAAGATTAACAGATAATGTTTCAAACTAACAACAAAAAAAAAAAGGAAGAAGTTCAGTAAAACATGTTCTTGAATAAACCCATTAGCACTATTTGACTCTTTAATCAGAAAACAGCAGCAATAACTCAGAAGGACGCATGCACTACTTTGCTAAAAATAACTTTTTAAAGACTCACACCTACCTACAAAGAAATAAAAAAGAAACTGGCAACAGACCATCAACTATACAACATACTAGTCTACCAAACTGCAACACCTTCAAAGTGCCACGGAAAAATTATTTTCAACCCAGAATTGTACACCTATCTAAACCATAAAATATTGTGAGAATAAAATAATCTCAGCTATGGATGGATTTGGAAAGTTTACATTCATGCACCTCATATAAATAATATTTCCCTGAAAAAACAGTCAGCAAAACTAAAAAGGAATGCAAGAAAGAATTTGACACAAGGTACAAGGAACCATGGCAACCTAAAAGAAGAAAAGAAACCAAAGATGCAATGGAAATATTCTTTTTCCAGTAGCCAGATTTTAGAAACAGTATTATAGTTTGTTTTTAAGAGAAAAATAAAATTTGATTTTAGCAATAAAGAATAGCTTAATGTGTAAATGTTATTTTAATTTGAGTTTAAAGTTTTAAAATCAATCTTCAGATAAATCAGAGAATGCTGAGTTAAAGTTAAAGATCATATTCTCAGTGTTACAAACTTTGACCAGAAAAATAAGAATAAAACTTTTGTTAAAAGCAAGAAATTGAAGAGGATGAGTTAAGATAATATGTACTAAATTCTTATTTGTTAAGAATTAAAAGGTACCACTCAAACCGTGAATTATAAATTATGAAGCATAGATATCTTATTTAAATTATAAAGTACCAGAATATATAAAACAGAAGTAGTTAAAAGTGGTACTGTACTCCCTTTGGGAGGTGGACTGAAGGGTAGGGAGACATAGCTATTATTTTTCATTTTATACATTATTTTCCTATGATTTGGATACATTGACTATGCCTAGATAAAACTTTAATTTTTATAAAAGACTATTCTTAAAATGAAAAAATAAAATGAAGGTGGGCCCTCGTCAACACAGGATTGGTAGCATATTCCCAAATAGCTCATAATGTATCCATTTGTTGATACATGTATTCAATCAATATTAATCAAGAGCCCATTATGTGCCTAGCGCTGTGTTAAGTATTAGGTATTCACTGAAGGGTAACAGTTCTTATGCAGCACTGGTAAGGAAAATAAACAATAAATAAACAAAATAGAAATAAGTGTATAATTACAGTAGGATTCTATAGAGACACTAGGTCCTCAGAAAAGGCCTCGGACTTGCAGAATACAAATATGTAATATGCTCACTTTTGTGTTAAAATATTGCATGAATATGGAAGGATTTATTATGAATGTAGGGTTATATGGGCATAGAAAAAGGACTGGACAGATGTTCCCTGAAAGGTCGGAATCAAGAAAGGAGGTGGAGGAAGGTACTCTCTACATGTGTTTCAGGCGCGTATTGATTTTGAAATTCTTATAATATAAAAATTAAAAACAATACAAATTTATTGTAAGAATAAACAGAAGTGGTCAAGAAAGTAGCGAATTGAACAATTTACTTATACTCAACACTTCTAGGGGAAAAAATGTCCCCTATGAAGAGAGAGCTGTGAGGTATTATTTATTATAACAGGAATTATTTATTATAACTTATTAATTATAGCCCTTTAAAAGATTGAATTACCAGGGCATTGATTTTTATTTTTGTATCATAGGCCTCTCATGCTTTAATTACAATAATTTCTTTATGGGACAAGCCATTATTTTGCAAGTCTTTAGACTCTAATAATTCAATGTGCTTAGATTGAACAAATTGTTGATAAGAGTCTGTATGAGGGACACAAAGATGAATAAGACAGGAAGGCGGCCCCAGGACATTGGCAGGGGAGTCGCTGCATTCACGGAGGGACCTCACTGTCTTTGAGAGCCTTGGACATCTTTCACCATCAGCCTGTGCCTCCTTAGCACATTCTCATTTCTGTGTCAAGTTATTAGGTTGCTTTTCAAGGCAGCCGGGAGTCAAGCAGGGCTCTTTTTGTTAATGAAGACGGCAAATGTGGCGCCACAGGCACAAAACACAGCATTGTCACTGCTCTTTTCTGATGAGTGGTACCAGCGACCGAAATGAGAGTTACGCCACGCCCCGAGTCTGGCTGGAAACCCATTTTGTGGAGACCCGTGTTAAAGCGCTTGCATTTATATTCCCAACTGGATTTTCAGAGGGCTGTGGGTAGACGATTGACTCTCCTTCCTTAGAGCTTCATGTTTCTTTGATTGGAATTCAGCTGCAGGTCTCTAGCAGTTGACTATAAGCAGGTTCATTGCTCTTACATCATTTACTATCGCTGGAACTCAAAAATGTCCAGTATCCTGGTGTCTGCGCCTTTTTTAATGGCACTCGTGGTATAGCGTGTTAGTCAATTGTATTCATGCCTACGCCCCCCCGCCCCCAGAATGTGAGTTCTGTGAGGGCTGGGATCTGCCTGACTGGTCTTTTTCTCCCCCAGTACCAGGCAAAAATGCCTGAAAATAAAGTTTTGTTTTAAAACGTTCAACACATGGGGGAAGAAAGAATAAAGATTGCTCAGTGGACAGTCTATCCTGCAAGAATAATATAAAACATCTCTTGTTTTTCGTACGTGTTCACCCTATTTCCCAACATTTTGAATCTTCGACTCAGCAATTAAAGAGTGTCTATGAGTGTCCGGCCGGGAAAATAGTAGCAATGTTTCTCAGTCCCTCTCCACGTTCCAAGTCATATGCTCTGTGTGTGTGTGTGTGTGTGTGTGTGTGTGTGTGTGTGTGTGTGTGTGTGTGTGTGTTTACACATTGCATTATTTTACCTTCATAACAATGCATTAGTTAGGTGCATCATCACCACTGCACACATGAACGAATCAAGGCCTAGAAGTGGGTAGACACAAGATTTGAATCCATGCCCTTCTGTCTTTAGAGTCTAAGTATTTAGCCACTACACTACACAAAGGTGGAGGTCCCAAGACTGTAAGAGAAAACAAGGAATCGATGTATAAATCTCACGAAGTGGCAGAGGCAAGCAAGGCAGCTGAGAAAGCTGTGACTGGAATGCGAATCTCTGGGCTGGGGAGAAGTTAACCTCAGTTGTGTGGAATTCCTTGGCTTTAATAAGAATAATATACCTAAAAAGTCATTCCATTACGTTTCTCAGGCAGCCTTTGGTTACTTATTTGTTTACATCACGGGAATAATTAGATGTCATTTTGTAATTTGTACAAGTATGTATAATGAACTATTTACAGTATTAGGGTCCATGATTATGGCATGTAATTATAGTATAATGAAGTTTTTTTTAACAAGTATTGATACAATTAATCTTTTTTTTTTGTTTGTTTTTTGTTTTTGTTTTTTTTGGAGTTGGAGTCTCACTCTGTCGCCCAGACTGGAGTGCAGTGGCCGCTCCCGGTCACCGCAGCCTCGACCTGCTGGGCTCTGGCGATCCTTCCTCCTCAGCCTTCCAAGTAGCCGGAATTACAGGCATGCGCTACCACGCCCGGCTGATTTTTTGATTTATTGTATAGATGAGGTCTCGCTGCCCAGGCGGGTCTCGAACCCGCGGGCTCAGGCAATCCACTCACCTCAGCCTCCCAAAGGCGTGGGATTACAGGCTGAGCCACCGAGTCCAGCTCTTTTATTTGTTTTTAAAAATGCCTTTAAAAATCCCAATGTTTAGCTAATATTAATAGTTTCCTTTCCAACAGTTTTTGTAAAACTATTTTCCTTTCCCATAGAAATATTTGTAAAGCTTTGGGGTCACAAAGGCCTAGGCTTCCATCCTGGCTTTCCACTGTCTAGCTGTGTGACAATGGACATGTTACTTAACCTCCCTAAACCTCAGAGAGCCACGTGGAAAGCAGAAATAAGCAGTCCTAACTTGCCAAGTTGTTTAGGGAAAAGAGATAATACATATAAAGCCAAAGGCTGGAACCTAGTACAATAATGGTGATGATAATGACCAGCAACCTGTATTTTCCAGGCCCTTTTCTCAGCACTTTATATGAATAAACTCATTTGATCAATAAATAGTGCAAGTCACTCTAATAGCAGCATTCAGTCCGAACATTTCCCTGTCCAAAACATAGAGTGCTCCAAGCTTTTAAAACATCTTGTAGCTCCTTGGTTTTCTCCCCAGTGAGCTGAAAACTTATGTTGACACAAAAGCCTGCACATGAATGTTTAGAGCAGCTTCCTTCATAATTGCCAAAACTTAGAAGCAACCAAGATGTTCCTGAGTAGGTGACTGGGTAAACAAACTGGTGTATCCATACCATGAATACTGCCCAGCAATAATAAGAAATGAGCTATCAAGACACAAAAAGACATGGAGGAACCTGAAATGCACATTGCTACGTGAAAGAAGCCAATCTGAAAAGGCTGTATGCTGTATGACTCCAACTATGTGTCATTCTAGAAAAAGGTAAGACTTGGGAGACAGTAAAAAAGATCAGTGGCTGCCAGGGGTTTTGAGGAACAGAGGGAGGAATGAATCGGGAGAGCACGAGGATTTTTTGAAGACATGGAAACTACTCTGGGTAATCCTGTCATGGTGGATACATGTCATGATATATTTTTGCAAAACCTGAAGAATGTGCAACACAAAGAGTGAACCCTAATGTAAACTATGAACTTCAGTGAATAATAGTATATTAATATTCATATTGGATCATCAATTGGAACAGATGTTTCACACTAATGCAAGCTGCTAATACAGGGGAGATTGTTTGGGGGTCAGGAGAATAGTATATAGGAACTCTGTGCTTCCCACTGAAATTTTTTGTAAACCTAAAACTGTGCTAAAAAATAAAGATAAATCCAACAATCTTATCCAATTGTACACTTTAATATATAGAGTTGCTTCAGAGAGTCAATTAATAAAAATATTGATTTTTTTTTCCTGAGAAAAAAAACTAAAGGTCATTGTAAAAAAACTAAAGGTCGGAAATTGTCTTAACTAAAGTATGATGAGATGTAATTGGGTCCACTGCTGTGTTATTATTGCTTCTTTCACACACACACACATACACACACACACACACACGCAAGAAAGAAAAGATTATTAAGAGACTAAATGAGCGGATCCACCTCACCCATGCAAAGCAGTCTCAGACAGGCATAGCCACGTCATTAATTCTTAGCGTGGGGCATGCAACAGCAGCGGCAGTGTCACTTGGGACTTGTTAGAAATCCAAATTCTCAGGCTCTGGGGACTTGCGGGTCGGCCCACCCCAATCTGTGTTTTAACAAGCCCTCCAGGTGATTCTGATGCTCGCCGAAGTTTGATAACTACTGCTTGAAGCCAGTGGATCCTACGTACATTTTGCCCAGACACACAAATACAGGAGCAAGACTCCCATGCTTGCTGATGGAACTTCAACACAAGACTGGGACAGGGGTGAGCTCAGTGAGGCGCTAAAACATGTAATCATTGAGATGAGTATTATCAAATGCAATTTTTAAAAATTAATGTTAACGCCAAAAGTTCATGGTGTAAAATGCCAAATTTTGGGTCGAATGTAACTGCCATTCTCTCTCGCTTCAGGCTGCAGGCACTGCTTCAACAGCCGCAGGGGTGGGGTGGGGGTGGGAGGAGTCAGGACTGGGACCCCTGATGCCGGCCGGCCCCCCTTTCCTGACCGACAGCACACACCTGCACCTGCGTGTCTCCGTTCTCATCAGAGTCACTTTCTCCTCATTACCTACTTTGATCTCGCTTCACCACACCCCTTAAAATTTGATTTTGATTGAATGGAAACTCTGAGCATTTCTAAAGAGATATTAAATAATTACTGTCCTCAAGACACTCACCATTTCGGAGGAAGGACTGAGCTTACACTCAGAAATGAAGGGCAGAGAACCCACAAACAATCTCTCTTCATGCAAGCTCCCACAGTGCTGAGTATTGAAATTCCAAGGAATCACCAGGAGAAGGGTGAACGAAGCCACATGGAGGTCCTTTGACAGCTTGGTAAAGTGCTTTGTGAACTGCACGTCACCACGGGAAGTCAGCTGTGGTTATTATCTTCCTGGGAAATATTAGCCATAAGCCATATCTGGAAGAAAGCAAGGTCTACGGATTTGGCAGAGAGGGTTGGAGAAGAAACAAAATCCACAGTAGCCAAGAAGAAGAAAGGAGAAAACAGAGGAATGTGGAAAATCAAAAAGAAAAACATCGGATGTGCTCACCTCCTAGAGAAAAGAAGCGAGGGGAAAGGAGCAAACTGGGTGTTAGAGAGAACAGCGGGAAAGGGAGTGAGGGGAGAGAGGCATGGCTCAGCCCAAGAGCGTGGCTCAGACGAACCCTGCCTGGATTCTGGAAGCTGAGAGACCGAGCTGCTTGATTCACCTTAGAAGCAGCCAGCAACTGAAAGGAGCAAATGGCATCAAAACTGAGTTAAATTGTCACTTAAAAATTTTAAGTGAAGAAGTCGGCCGGAGACGTCCGCACAATTCCAGCTTGCTCTCTGAAGTGATGGACGGACGGGTGGGAAAGGGGGCTTCCACCACAGCATTTCTTTAAAAGAACTGAAAGAGGAAGCGTGGAAGTTCAGTGCGAGAGCACCGATCTCTCCCTGGATACCTGAGTCGCACTGAACGGAGACACTTAGCAACGCTGTGGGGAACAGACTACTCCGGTGAGCGTGCGGGGCAGAACTTTGCAAACTGTTTTCTTCTCAGGGAAGTTATTTGTCTCGGTAATTGTGGCTGAAGGTCTGCAGCTGAGGCCCAGCAGCAGCTACAGGAGCCCGAACATGACAGGACTCAGCAGGTCACAGAAATAAGGGCTCCCTCTCAAGCTGAGAAAGCAGATAGAGGAATCGGGCCAGCCAGGTGAGCTCGTCTTTAACCTGCTGCTAAGAACTAAGGTGCTGCAGATATCAGGGTCAAGTAAAAACTGAAAGGCACTGTCATCGCTTTTTAGAACATAGCTTGTAAGAGCTAGAATGATTTAAGGTCAGTTTCCCAAAGAGGGCCTGTCCGGAAGCCCTTGAAGAGGTGAACGGCATTTGAATAGAGCCTAGAAGGGTCTGAGCTTCGGAACCAGGGCCTATCACTCCTGTTTAGCAGATTGTCTAACTAGAATCATCAGTCAGACTGAAGTAGGAACGAACGGGAAGACCCCTACAAAGCAAGGACTTTGTAGAACAGAGTAAGTGGATGTGTTCTGGCCACAAGCTCCCGGGAAAACAGAGCTCATCATCCCAGCCCGCCACATGACAGTGATCCAATATTCTTCATATGGGAGATCAATACAGGCTGACCAGGTCCAGGAGAAGAATCTGCTGTCCATGTTGGGAGATGACAATCTCCCAACACCCAGGGAAAATTTTTCAAAGGTTCTTAAAGGAATAGAGAATTCTACCTGCCCAGAGGCCATGCCTCCAGGGCTGAGGGTAAAAAAAGAAATTCAAAGCCCAGGTCCTGAAAGTTGTCTCAGTACATTAGATAATGGTTTTCCTAAATTTTTAAAGTCTGTATGCTAATCTATACATGCATATATATTTATTTGTTTGTTTGTTTTTGAGTCGGAGTCTCACTCGGTCGCCCAGACTGGAGTGCAGCGGCCGCTCCCGGCCCCCGCAGCCTCGACCTGCCGGGCTCCAGCGATCCTTCCGCCTCCGCCTTCCAAGGAGCCGGAATTACAGGCACGCGCTACCACGCCCGGCTGATTTTTGATTTATTATAGAGATGAGGTCTCGCCAAGTTGCCCAGGCGGGTCTCGAACCCGCGGGCTCAGGCCATCCACTCACCTCGGCCTCCCAAAGCACAGGATGACAGGCTGAGCCACCGAGCGTGGCCGTAAAAGATTCTTGTTACTGCTGAAAAATAAAGACAATGTCAAAAAGTTAAGCTCTTTGTATTCTGGAGAGGAGAGTTTTTTAAGATTCTTGATTAACCAAGTGATGTGATAAAATTAGCCTTAAAGGGCATTTCAGCAGCAATAGGTAGGGTGAGTTACTGAAGACAGAATGCCTAGTACCTCATGCGGCTGGAATGATTTAAAACTGAAGAAAATAATTGCTGAGACTTGATGGTAATAGCACAGAGACAAATCTGACAAAGAGTTGTTCAGAACTACACATGAAAACAGAGGAGAGATGGTCTGTGTCTTCAGGAGAGCACTGAGCGGCAGCGGCAGCTCTGGACAGCAAGGAGAACAGTGGGCAGAAGTGACTGTTTGGGGGTCCATATGGTGGATCAGCTCATTGCTAGATTTTAGGGTAAGTGGAATGTTCACATTTCGTGAATAACTGGAGATACAGTAATACAGAGCAGGTGAGAGGTCAAAGAAAATCTAGAAAAAAAATACCCGGATTGAAACCATGTGCATACTGATAGAGAAAAGAGCCAAAGGCACAATATTAATAATAATAACAATAATTACAACTTGCCCTACCTATGGGAAGGCTACTGTGTTCTAGTCACTGCACCAGAAGTTTTACTTATTTTACTTCTAGATACTCTGAGATACTGTGATTTTCCTATTACAGGTGGGAAATTGAGGCTCCAAGAGGTTAAGATATTTGCCTAATGTCTTAGAACCACAGCTAAATTTGAAGAACCATAGCTAAATTTCAAGACTCCCAAACCAGTGCTCTTTCCACAGACTGTTTCCTCTCGCGTATGGAAGTGCAGTCTCCTTGTCAAGACACTTAATATGAAAATATAGATGTCACGAAACTACAACCCCAGTAACTTAAGATAGTAAAGGATAGCAGAGTGTAAAGATCAGATAGACACAACAGAGTGCAGGCCTAGTATAGAAATGGGTTAAGGAATTTGTAATGCCCTCCTACGATTATGAAAAGTCATTAAAAGAAGCATTTTTCTTGTCCATTTTATGATGGGTGATTTATGAGTGCACCTGAAGAAAAAAAAAAAGCATTTTCCTTGTCTTAAACCTGACATAGCGCAAAGATAGAAATTTGAAACATAATTTGGTTTGGATACATTTAACTTCTCCCCAGTTGATGCAAAGTGAAAGAATAGAAGCAAACAACAGCTTTAGAGAAAAGCAGAAGTTACAGCAGGGAGCTGAGGGGAAAGAACGGAGATGATTGATGGCTTCACAAATAATTTCCCAGGACCCTAGAGACACATTCAGTTACAAGCCCCCTTGTCCTTCCCTGTGCCCTTTGATCCCACACGTAAACAACTTCTATTCGTTGCTTGTTAGTTTTGTATGTTAGTCTTGAAGTCAAATGACAAGAGTTTTAAATCAGTTCCACTTATCATGTATGTACTAATCAGTGTCCATGTGCTCATCTCTGGTAGACACTGGGGTCCAGAGATGAAGTAGATACGTCCTGCCTTCGAGAAACGCATCATCGTTACATAGGCAACCATACACTATGCCATGTGATGAAGGCTATCAGGGAGGTATGACCTAAATACTCTGGAGCATGAAGAAAGGAACGAAAGTCTTGGCCCGGAATTGCCAGACAGAATCTCATCAGAAGATAATGTTTTCTCTGGGCCTTGAAAAGCAAGTAAAATTTTCCAAGGGGATCTAGGACACATAGCAAGGATGGAGTGTTTTAATTTGGGCAGAGACGGAAGCCTTGCAACTGACCAGACCAGAACTGGCCCCAAAAGGAAGGAGCTCACAGCTGAATGGAGAGCATGTAAAGGAACTCGAAGGATGTGTGCTTTCCTCCAGGCCTGATATTGAACCCTCGCATCTCTTGGGTGGACAAACAGCAGAAGCCCAGACAGCAGGGAGCATCTAAAGTCGGAGGGTGAGCAAAGCCATGGTTCCAGGGTTCTGTCCCTGGCCACAGGAGCCCAAGCCTGGGAAAGACTTTGACAAAGGCCCAGCCATGGGCTCAGGACGGGGTACGGGCCCTCTCAGCGTTAGAGTGCTTAACGAAACTTAAGTCCAGGGAGAATGGTCTTGGCCATTCCAACAGGAGCCAGAAAAGGCTTGGTGAACAGTCTTCTGGTGCCTAGAATACAATCTGGGAACATCAGACACCAGTAAATGCCTGGGGCAGTAAGATTAATGTGAAACCCTGCACAGCCAGCATGATCTAGTTCTGGATATATAAAATATGTCCCAAAATTCCTCCTATAATGATTTACAGAAGTTGAGTATTCATAATGTAACTTCTTTCCTTCCTTCCTTCCTTCCTTCCTTCCTTCCTTCCTTCCTTCCTTCCTTCCTTCCTTCCTTCCTTCCTTCTTTCTTTTTATTTTTTTTGAGTCGGAGTCTCACTCCGTCACCCCAACTGGAGTGCAGTGGCCGCTCCCGGCCACCACAGCCTCGACCTGCTGGGCTCCGACGATCCTTCCGCCTCAGACTTCCAAGTAGCTGGAACTACAGGCGGCGCTACCACACCCGGCTGATTTTTTATTTTTATTGTAGAGATGAGGTCTCGCTAAGTTGCCCAGGCGGGTCTTGAACCCACGAGCTCAGGCAATCCACTCACCTCAGCCTCCCAAGCGCGGGATTACAGGCTGAGCCACTGAACCGGTTTCTTTTTTTTTTTTTTTAAATGGGGTCTCTATCACCCAGTTTGGAGTGCATTGGCGAGATTAAGATCATAACTCACTGCAGCCCTGACCTCCTGGGCTCAGATGATCCTTCTGCCTCGCCCAGCTAATTTCTTGAATTTTTTTTGTTGTCATTAAGACAAGGTCTCACTATGTTGCCTAGGCTGATCTGGAACTCCTGGGCTCAAGCAATTCTCCTGCCTCCGCTTCCTGAAGTGCTAGGATTACAGGCGTGAACCACCACACCCAGCCACATAATAAAATGTCTTTTTGTACGGGTAAAGTTTGGGCCTCCCTTTGATCCCTCCTCTGGCTGGTTTGAGGTCAGGTACCCTTATTGATGCTATGTGCCCCCACTTCCCTCACCTGGCAGTGTCCTGCTACTGCCAAATCCTTTCTTGTATAGTATTACATACATGTTCAGGGTCCGCTTAAAAGGGAGAACATGTGGTACTCAGTTGTTTGCTTCTGTGGTAGACCACTGAGCATGATAGACTCTAAATACATACAAGTTGCTGTGAAGTTATAATTTTGTCCTTTTTTTTTCAGTTGGAGTCTCACTCTGTCACCCAGGCTGGCGTGCTGTGGCATACTCAGGGCCACTCCAGCGTCGACCTGCTGGACTCCTGTGATCCTTCCGCCTCTGTCTTCCAAGTAGTGAAAACTACAGGTGCGCGCTACCACGCTGGCTAATTTTTTTGATTTATTGCAGAGACGAGCTCTCGCCAAGTTGCCCAACTGGTCTAACACCCGCAGGCTCAGCAATCCACTCACCCCGGCCTCCCAAAGTGCTGGGATTATAGGCTCAGCCGCCGAGCCTGGACAGTTTTGTTCTTCTGTATGGCTGCATGAAATTCCATCATGCATATGTTCCACACTTTTTTTATCCAGTTCACTTTCGATGGGCAGCACGGTGTGTCCCGTGCTTTTGCTATTTTGAATAATGCTTCATACGTAATATAATTTCCCAGTGCCTGTGCTGTCATGCTACCGTAAACCTGTTTCGGTTCCACTTCCTACCAGTTCGCAGGCTACCATCATCGTCAATTGTCATCGTTGTGCTGGCTACCAATCATGGTGGGTTTTCTACATGCCTAACACAAGGCCGGGAGCTGGTGCTCTCTAATCCTCAGAACACTCCTGCAGGAAAATGCTACTTGCCCCATTTTATAAATGGAGAAAGTCTACTTCAGAGGGATTAGAGATCCTACCCCAAATCCCATACCTCTAATAAGTGGCAAAGAGAGTAGGATATCAAAGCCCATGTTTTATCCAGAACAAAGCAGCTCACTTCATGGTAAATACATCATTTTAATGAAAAAATTTGGTCAATTAAAAGGGAGAAAGAGCCAGATTGTTCTGTCGGTACTGTGAGAATGAAACAGTTGAATGACTTTTAAAAGGCCGTATTAAATTACACATAGAGAAAAGTAGGTGGTTTGTTGAATTTCCACCAGCTGACAAGCCTATTATTTTACATTTTGGTTGGATAGATTAGAGTTTCACAAATACAGCACACAGTCACATTCTCTTTGTCTATTATAGCCTTCGTCAAATAAGTGAGGAGATGTAAGTTTCCTGTACATCATAATTCTAAAATTTACAAATAGCTTTCTGGCCCCATAACTCAAGTGTCTTGTCTACTTTTCTGTCCTTCACCAGTTAAAAATTCTAATTAGTTAATATATGCAATGAATTCCATTACCACGAACTTCGACTGACTTGAAGACATTCTAACTCCACTATATTCAAGGTATCTTTCCCAAGGAAATATCTCAGTTCTTTGCACTATCTCCTAAGGAAACTCAGCTCCCCTGAATTCAACTTCTGAGTTCTTCAGAAGTTAGAGATCTGGTGGAACCTGAGTTAGCCACTTATTCTCATCACACAAAACTGCAAAATGTAGCAAAGAAGTGACATCTGACTAGCAAAGAACCTTGCAACACTCCATTTTCACAGTGTTCCTGTCTGTCAAGGCATATGAATTATTATCCTACACCCCCCCCATCGCTAAATCTGCCCTCTCTCATGGAGGTGCCAGATGCCGCCTGCTCACTGGCAACAGTTCTTGTCACTTTTACTTTGCATCCTAATTAAGAAGACATCTAGAGACACAGGGAAGTGCAAGTACCAGAAGGACTGTGCTATCTGTCATACTGGCCTCCAGATGTTCTGATGATGCCTTTGAATTCGGATGGAGGAGAGATGCAGAAAGAACTCTGGCACTATGAAACCTTTCCGTGACTACTTGTTGAAGAAAGACAATTAACAAAAGAACAGCTGCTAATGGGAACCTTTAGCTGGAGAACTTGTTATGAAGAGCATTTACCAGTACTCAGAGGAATTCGTACTGATAAACACCTTAGTTACATGCCTTATTTTTGTTCTAAAATGCACAGTTCATCCTTCTTAAATCAGTTTCCTGCTATTACAAACATAGCTCATTAAGACAAGAAAGATTTATCACTAGTTTTTAAAAAGTCATTCTGTGAGCTCAGGAAAGCTGCCAGTAGGAACGATTTCCCTGAAATGATTTAAAAACTTCCAGAATATTTGGTGTTATATTATTAGGGAATTGCAAACAGATTCTTCTGTATTTTCAAAAAGATAACTGTGCTTAGAGTTCTGTGACAGCCCTATATTCTATCCGGAGGCAATTCATACAAGTTCTTGCTTTGGATATATGTGACCTACCTACTAGGGGAAAAATTGATATTCAATAATTCTTAAATTATCATCATTATAGTGTCTTGTCTTTGAAGTGGCCAGACTTTATTATAACTATGGGTTCCTATTGTTCATATTGGCTCCAAAGTGTAGGGAGGAATTGAAAGGTAAGCTTCTGATAGGAAACAGATCTTGAGAGTTGATAGAATAATTAATAAAATGATCTCTTAAATAGAAACTCAGACAATTCTGCTCAATTTCATTATCCCTAACAACCTCTTTCTTCACTCCCAAAGATAAATGAACAGTTCTTACTAATTTTCATAAACACTGTACTAAGTAATCAGGAAATAATTAATTTAGAGCTCTTCATCAGTAATGAGGATGATGTTCCTTAATGAACAGCCTCCCTTTAATTCAATGATGAGAAAACTATTACTGAAATATTTATTGATTTCAAATTAGATCAAAGAAATAAAAAGGAGCAAGTTTTTTTTTTCTTTTTTAACAAAACAAGGTCAAATCCTCAATAAAGTATAGCTGAATGTTTGTCCTTTTTGGCATTGAAACAATAAAGTTCTGGAGTGCTAGAACTTTGGAAAACACATGTAACTATTATTTTTGTTAAAATTATTAATTTAAAATATTTAATAACATAAAAATATTAGTCAGCCAACAGCTACTATGTATCTTTTCTGTCATAGAACTGTATTAAATGATATAGAGTTATACAAGTAAGGACTTTTCCTTCAAGAAAATATCATCTAATTCAGATTTTCTCAGCAGAGGATTTATTGACATTTTGGGCTGGATAATGAATTGTTGTGAGGGTTATCCTGTGCACTGTAGCAGGGAAGAGGTGGAGGCACTAGCCCTTGCTCTAGTCGTAGCAACCAAAAGTGTTTTAGACATTACCAAATGGTCCCTGGGAGACAAAATGACCCCCAGTGGAGAACAACTGACCAATTGAAGAATCTAAATCTCTGAACAACCCTTTGAGCACATAGTTTTCATGAGAAGGATACACTGATAGCTCAGCATCGAGATAGGTATCTAAGTAGGCAGCCCTCTACTAGATAACTGGGTGTTCTAGAAGTTACAGACTTTGACTGGAGAGGCAGATGGCTTAGGTTCCAATCCTGGCTCTACCTTTTACTAACTTAAACCAGGCTACTTATCTTCTCTGAGCATCAGCTTCCTCCTCTACAAAATGGGGATAATATTAATAACAGTCCTTTCACATAGTGTTGTTTTGAGGATGAGACAAAGTGATACACAGAAAGGCCTAGAATGATTCATTCAACTATTATCGTAGTTGGTATTCACATTTTTGTTGAATTGAATAGATTAGACCTATGATAAATGTTCGTATAGATATTAACAAGTGAAAAATAACTTGGAATGCTTATTTTTAGTGCTAATGGAAATTTGAAGAATTTATTATACATTGGTACAATGCTATTTTCATCGTAAAAAATATGTCTCATTACAAATATGTCATGTCTAATCTGATTTTTTTCTTTAGAGTAAAAGAACACATACTGACTGGAATCATTAACCCAGAGAAATCAAAACTGAGAGGTATGTTAGAAAAGTTATTGGAGCTCAAATCCAAAATTTGTAAGGCACCTAGGCAAAAATATCAAATAATATATGGAAAAAAACTAGGCTGAACTTGAATTTCTCCACAGAATATAATGCCAAAACCAGTAAATCAATACTCATAAGCTCTTCAAAGAAAGAATTGTGAGTTGAAGAAATTATATCCAGTAAGTGACCCTCCAAGTTTTATAAAGATTTCAGTCAAAACTTTTAAAATATACAGACATTCACTGACTACTATTGCCATGATCCCTCCTTAAGAAAACTACTTTCCTCCAACCAAAAAGGGAAAATACAGCAAAAGAGGTGATGGTGAACATTGATTGTATTAAACTAAAGAAAACAAAAATAGAAAGAAGATTGTTAAAGAAGGTGGTGAGTAAGGTGAGCTTCCTGATGGCCTCATCTTTCATACCTGGAAATCAAAGGTAATAAGCCAATAATATAAACGTAATCATAGTTAGCAATACAAAAGAAACATGAAAAAGTGAAAGTTATTGAATGAAATGATTTGCTAAAGTGGAAGAAGAGGAGGGAAAGAAGAGAGGACATGCTTATTTCATTATTGTATGTAGTAGGAAAAGTACAGTCTTTAAAATGGAGGAACTAAAGATACTACATAAAAGTATAGCCGAAAGGTAGCTAGCACAAAGTGCAAAATTCTAATATTTAAAAAAAACTGCACAGAGGCAAATTAGATGAAAACAGACCAGAAAGTGACAGACTGCTAAAAATAGAAACTATAACGTGAACTACCATGGCAGAATCAATACCCAACATATCTGTCATTTCAATAAATCTACATGGCCTGCACCAATTAAAAAACCTAAAACCGAATCACAAATCAATCAAAACCCAATTCTAAAACAAAGTTATTCAGAAAGTGAAAATGTAAAGACGCACAGCATTATAACAAGAAAAGCAAATACAAAGAAAGCAGAACTTACAATTTCAACATCTGGCAGAGTGGAATTCAGAACTAAAAGCATTGAACAAGACAAAGAAATCTACTTTATAATGACACAGTGTGACAACCACAGTGAAGACACCAGTGCACGAAAGAGCACGGGAACCTATCGGTGGATCAGAAACTGCAGGAACTTCATTAAGAGCCCGTCAGTCGTAAGAGACTTGACATCACCTCTCTCAGTTTATGACAAATTGTGTCGAGAAAAAATAAGTAAGTTTATAGCAGAATAGAATAAAAGTTAATGATAGAAATCTGACTAACAAATATACAACTCTGTAGCATGAAAATTAAACCATACTTTTATTTCATCCCCAAAGATGCCTTTTGTAGATTCAGAAATGTAGAAATAACTGTGTCATTATATAGAAATTCCATCTAGAAATAGTAAAACTCTCTCTTTAACAACTCTTGAGTAACAACTAAAAAGCAAAATTTCCAAATTTTTAGAAAACAATGGTTATAACCATGTAGCATATAAGGATGAAGGAGACATTGCGAACAGTGCTCAGAGAAAAACTCACAGCACCAAATGCCTATTTGAAGAGTAAAGGATAAAAACAACTGACGTAACCAATCTAGTTTTAAAAGTTTCATACAAATCAGCAAAATTATCAGAAGGAAAACATAGGAAGGGAATGAATAAAGATAATATGACAGCAATTAATAAGTTAGAAACAGATAAATAGTAGAAATTAGAAATAAATCCCCAAACTCTTTTTAGCAAGGAAAGGAGAAAGGTCAGTAGCCAGCTCAACCTTATCAAAGAGAGGAGGAGGAGAAGAAGAGGGAGAAGCTGCACACACAAAACAAAAGAAGACAAGTGGAGACAGAAGCAGAAGGAATGAAAGAATAGCAAGGAATTAATTTGCATAGGACTGGATGAAGTCTATGAATTAATTTGCATAGGACTGGATGAAGTCTATGTAAATACATTTTAAAACCGGTATGAAATAGGTAACTTTCTAGAAAAGCTCATTTGCCAAACTGACCACAAGAGAAACAGAAAATCCAAAGTGAACAACTTCCATTGAAAGAAATAGAGAAATGTGTCAAAAGAGCTTCAAATAGCAACAAAAAGCCCAGTTTATTCATGGGATTATTCCAACAGATCTTTAAAAGCAGATAATTCCAATGCTATTTAAACTGTTCGGATTATAGGTATTAATGGAAAAGACTGAAATTGTTTTTTGTGAAGCAAGCATAATAATGATAGCTAAACCTGAAAAAATAGCCTAGAGAAAAATACTACAGACAAATCTCATTTATAAATATCAGAGCAAAAGTCCTAAATAAAATATTTGCAAACAAGTTCTGGCAGTACATTACAAGATTAATACAACATAATCAAGGGAGAGTTACTATGGAAATGGAAGTGAGAAAAATGTAACAACCACTCTTCAAACAATAACACTCAGTAAAATAGAAAAAGATAAATACCACCCTAACATGGCCCTAAAGCCAATCACATGCTTAATGAAGAAACATTAGAGGCATTTTTCACAAAAGTCAGGAACAAGAAATAATGCCTATGATCACTTCTCTTATTTAACATTTTACTGATGTTCTTATCCCATAACAATTGTCAAAAAATAGAGTCAGAGTTATAAAATACTCAAAAAATAGAGTTAGAGGTATAAATATAATAGAGTTAGAGGTAATTTTTTTATTCCTGATAATATGATTGTATACCTGGAACACCCAAGATAATTAACTGCAAAATAAGAGAATGCAGTAAGGGAGAAGGGTAAAAAAAATAGTAATCAATGGCATCATATATTTAAAAATAACAGAAATATAATAGAAGATATAATCCCATATATCATATTATAAAGGAATAAAATTAATAAGAAATACACAAGAACATTATGAAGAAAATCTTAAAAGGCTATTGAGTAAAACAAAGAAACACTTGAACAAATACAACTACAAACCCAGGAGGTCAATACCCCAAGTTAACTTATATATTTTATAATATCCCAATGGGATTACCAACTTATTTCCTAACTAAACAAGTAAATTCTAAAGTCCATATGAAAAAAATACAAGCATGCAAAAAAAAACTCTGAAAATTGAGAGACATAAAGGGGAACTAGAATTGCTAAATTTATACTCAGGTCTATGAGTCAAAAATAGACTAAAATTCGTTAGGTAATTTAGGATTTGTTATTCAAAGGTAGCATTCCAGTCAATGAGAAAGGGAAATGGCTAGCCATGTGAGGGGGGAAAAGCCACACCTTGAACCAGGATCATTTCTAGACAGATTGAAATGTTCAGGCACTTGAAACAAAATTTCCACATGACTAAAGCCGCCACACAATGAGGCAAAACACGAAGAAAAAAATGGTTAAAAATATTTGCAGCACTTATCCCAAATGGCTAATATTTCTAAATTGAAAGGAGCCTATATAATTAACTATGTAAAAGAGCAGCAACTCAATTTTAAAAGCCTGTGAACAGTTTGCAGAAGAGAAAATAAAAAATGAGTTTTGAATATATGACAAGATGCTAAACTTCACTCTTAGGAAAAATGCAAATTAAAACACGACTGAGATTACATTTTCCACTTATGTTGGCAAAGATCAGAGAATTAGATAACACACTGGGTTGGCAAGGGTGAGGGAACAGGCATTCCCAGGCTTCACTGCTGGGAGGCTGAATTCATACAACTGCTGTGGAGGATGTTTTAACCATATCTCGCATAATTACAAGTAGCCCTACTCTCTAACCCAGCAATTCCACTTCCAGAAATGTATCCCATGGACAGAAATACACTCACATCTCTGATGGGCTATTTGTATGAAGACATGCACCACCACATAAAGATGGCAAATGTTTGCAAACAACAAGGTCATTAATAGGGAAATGGTTAAATAAATTTTGATGCATTTATATAATGAAATCAGAAAGAAGAAGAATACACTGAGATTAATGTAGTAAAATGAAGGGAATGTCAGGGTATAATGTTAAGAAACGCAGAGTAAGGACAGCAGGGAGAGAGGAAGGGAGAAAGTGGAGGGGGGGAAGGGAAGGAAGAAAAAAGGCAGTATAGAAAAGAGTGTCTGGTTGGGGAATGGACACACACATTTGTTCACATACACACATGCACAAACTGTCTCTGGAAGAACATCTAAGAAACTGGATTTAGGCCTATTCTATTATCTGCTATGAAGTCATACCATCAGTCTCCAAGGAGCTAAGACTAATTAAAAGGCAAGGTTCTTAGCTTGGCCACAAGGTGAAAGACTTGCCTTTTTCTGTATAACCAAAAGATATCTTTTAAATTAAAAAAAAAAAAAAAAGAATCAATGTTTTGAGTCTGTAGGTTAGATTTGGCCTGTGGTTTGCTAGTTTTCATCTCAACAAAAATCATTAAGCCAAAAGTTATCATTTTATCACAAAATTTCTAACTTTCTGCCTAAATTTAACTAGAACCCATATATTGGCATTATGCAATCAACTTTATCCCAATATGACATTATAATGCAAACACTGTAACTCCTAATGCCTCAAATCCTTAGTCTATTATAGAAACGGTATTTCACCATGTCACAGATGAGATTATTCTGTTGTGAACCACATTATACAGGATTTTGCTGAACAACCTGTCTACCTCTGACTTGATAACCCTCTAGCTTAGATGAATTTATTCGGACTGAAAAAATTTTAAGCTGTCTAGTGAGAAATTCAAGGAAGAGACAAAAGGAAAAAGAATAAAGGTTTATTTTGTTCTATTTGTTTCTCAAGAGAAATATAAGCTGTGTTTGCTCATATTTGGGGAAGAGTTTAAAAGCACAAAGATTGATAAATAGTAAGTAATCATAAGAGAGAGAGAGAGAGAGAGAGAGAGAGAGAAGGAGAGAGAGAGAGAGAGAGAGAGACTAATCATATCTGGCAACATAATCCTAGAACAAAATCTTTCTTTTATACCAAAAGAGTTAGAAAAATATCACCCTGTATTGACATCCAAATTGCTCTAGAGATTCAAATCTCTCTTCTCAGTCCATGAATGCTTCAAACTTCTCAGATTTGAAGGCTTTTGGACCTTTGTGTAATGTTTATATTACCTGAACACATAATTTCTTGCATACACCTCACTCCCAATTAAATCTGTAATGGGTTTTGACAAAACTGATACCTCCTATTTTGGGAACTATTTAGTGCCACGTCTAGCATAGCGCAAATAATATCTACACAATGATCTCATTTCAAAGTTCTTCTTCCCATCATATAAACTAAAATTACCCAAAGCCTTTATCGAGCAATTTATCTATATACTGTGGGCCATTATTCCATATAAAAGCTTTTTGGTTAAAAACAAAAACAAAAACAAAAAAAACATAGTCTCTTGAACTTTGCCTTTTAATTAGTATTAGCTCCTTGGAGACTCATGGTATGACTTCATAGCAGATAACAGAATAGACCTAAGAAGCAGTGCTAAATTAAACATCCTTTCCAAATGTTTCAGGCAATCCTAAGTCATGCAATTCCTGCCAACCCCCTGAGAAGATCAATAGAGCAACCACTGGGCAAATAAAGCAAAACCGCCCACTGGAAAGTTCAGTTAATGACAATCCACGACGAGCAAGAGGCCTGCCATCTCAGCACATTCTCACAGAAGAATGAGTTCCCTTTGTCTGAGCTTCCAATTCTGGTAGATGGTCCAGTGAGCAATTAGACCAGCACAAACTTCCACCAGCAAGCCCCAGAATGATAAGATGGCTTCCCATGAATGAAATTAGATTATGACTGAATTCTTGCCTTTAGGAATCACTTGAGTACTGATATTAAACACAGGCACTCCAGGGCCATCTTGAATAACAGGTCTTTTTCTTTAAAAAAAAAAATTCAATTCTAATCAGCAAACATTAAGATTGATTTTGTGGAGGAAAAAAATTGTGTCTTTTACTGGCCAGCACATTTATTCATGTCTTTTGGGTTGCTTCATTAAGCTCAATGCTCATGTATTGTGCATTATTTTTAAGAGGAAAATCATGCTGAAGTATTACAGCCTCTTCCTAACAAATCCATCAATACAGTGGGTATACTGTATCTACTTTGCAATTCTATTCTAGGTTAGAAACTCTCTTTCAACAGCAAGTCATTTATCTTACTTACAATCTAGCAAAATAAATATCTCCTACAGTACAGTATTATTAAATATTGTTCACAGCTGAGATTCCCCAGCCCCCTTAGGCAGAATCAATATCCCTCTGTTCATACATATTTTTATGGCTTGAATGTCTCCTCGGACACTAGTATTGAAACCTAATTGCCATTAGGGTGGCACAGTCATCCCCCTTGTTCTCAAGGGTTAGGTTCCAAGACCCCCCCAGGGGATGCCTGAAATCAAGGCTAGCATCAAACCCTATGTTTGCTAATTTGGTATGCCTTTTCTTATGCATATGTATCTGTAATAAAGTTAAATTTATAAATTAGGCGCTATAAGACATTAACAACAATAACTGATTATAAAACAGAAAAATTACAGCAATATACTGTAATAAAAGTTATCTGAATATGCTTTTCTCTCTCTCTCCTCTCTCTCGTTCTCTTTCTCTCAAAATACGGCAGCTAAACCCAAGGAAAGTGGAACCGAAAACGCGGGGGACAGTGCCGCATTAAGAGGCGGGACACTTAAGAGACGACGAGGTCACGAGGCCGGCCTTCCGGGTGAACAACGGCCCGGAAACGGGTGTGTCGTCACCGGAAGTCGGCCCTCTGGCCTCGGGCCTTCCGCCCGCACTTCCTCGCCGCGGGACGCCGTCCACCACGTTTTGCCGCCGCCGCCGGGCCCTCGTCAGACTCCGCCCCGGACCG
>NW_007250844.1:431611-447977 GCF_000164805.1 Carlito syrichta
CTTGGATTCTGCTGCCGCGTGACGGCTAATTCGCGAAGACACTCGCTGCTGAGCAGAGCGGTGGCCGCCGTTCAGCTCCACCGCGTTTCAGCCCTCCGCCCACCCCGGCCCGCGGTCGCGGAGGCGACGGTCCCTCGGCCTCCGCACAGGCGCCGTCGCTTTCCGTCGCCCACAGCCTCCCCTGTCTCCCCGCCGCTCTTCGTGTTTCTCTCTCCACTGTTTCCGTTTCGCTGCTTGTGTTCAGGTAGCTCATTCTCTTGCTGGGAGGAACAGAAGATGCCCGACAGAGACCCCCCCTTCCCTCACTTGCGGGGATAAAGATCATTCATCGATTTTTTTAAAAGTCAGGATCGTACTCTGTCACCCTGGCTGAAATACAGTAGCTTGATCACGACTTACTGTAACCTTGAACTCCTGGGCTCAAGGGATCCTCCTACCTCAGCTCCCACGTAGTTGAGACTACAGGTACACACCACCACACCTGGCTCATTTATTGTATTGTACTTATTTTTGTAGCGACAGGGTCTTGCTATGTTGCCCTGGCTGGTCTTGAACTCCTGGGTTCAAGCAGTCCTCCCTCTTTGGCCTCCCAAGTGTTGGGATTACAGGAGTGAGCCACCATGCCCAGCCACATTCATTGATTTTTAAGACTCTTACTTGCGACCTCAAAATCCTAAAGCAAGACTGGAGACAGCCACCACCAATTAATAAGAGCAAGCATGAAAGATGAAATTCGCTGCAATCTCTAGGAATGTTTTATTCTCTTGGCAGCAGAAAATATCAATCTAAGCCTTAGTATTGAATTGGCGAAAACAAAACAAAAAATAAAAAAAGACTTCCAGGTTTTTCCTTAACCTCTCCCTCATTCCAAACGACAGGCAGTGTCTCCTCTGCAGCAATGTTTAAAGTGATCACAAGAGAGTATCCTGGCCCAATAAGAAAGAGTGATCAGATGCGGGGGCAATGTCCTGCTGCGCAATCTGGAATAGAAAGTGGCCACATACAAGCTATGTATCTGCCCCCATTTGTTTCACTCTCCCATCTGGTAAATTACTGTTCCCGTATCCTCAACGCAACCACCAGGGCTTGCAGAATTTACTTGGTTTATTCAACAATTAACTGAACTTGACTATGAGTTAATTAATTAGAATTGAGTCTGAGTCCAGTAATGTGCTAGGCAGTGGACAGAGAAAAGATGACTACATACATCATTGATCTCAGGTAACACATAAAGTCTACTTCCTGCAAACACAATATTCCACTTGTACTTTAAACCAACCAGGAGACAATATCGCCCATGATCTTGCAGTTTAAGATAAGACCTTGCATTACAAATAGAACCATTATTTTTATTAGACCATTAAGTCTTTTTATTTCTTTTTTTTTTAATTTTAAAGATGTGGGGCACAATTCAGGATTCGGTAGACAAGTGGGCATCGTACAGGCACAGCATGGGCCTTGCCTTGGTCCCCATTTTGCCTGGTTTGAGATCAGGAGCCCTTACTGATGTTGTGTTCCCCCCACCCCCACCCCGGCAGTGTCCTGCCACTGCCAGTCCCTTTCTTACACTCTTGTGGTAAATGTTCAGGGTCCACTTATGAGTGAGAACATGTGGTACTCAGTTCTTTCTTTCTGGGATAGATCACTGAGTATGATCGACCCTAAATCTATCCAAGTTGCTGCGATGTCCATATGTTTGTCCTTCTTTATGGCTGCATAATATTCCATTGTGTATATGGACCACATTTTTTTATCCAGTCCAGTTTTGATGGGCAACACGGTTGAGTCCATGTTTTTGCTATTGTCAATAGTGTTGCAATAAACATGCATGTACAGGTATCTTTTTTACAGAAGGATTTGAGTTCCTTCAGGTATGTTCCCAGTAGGGGGATTGCTGTGTCGTACGGAAGGTCAATGTCTAGTTCTTTTAGAAATCATCACACTGTTTTCCAAAGAGTTTGCACTAGTTTGCATTCCCACCAGCAGTGTAGAAGCATTCCTTTTTCTCCACATCCTCACCAGCACCTGTTGTTTGTTTTATTAACGATGGCCATTCTTACTGGGGTTAGGTGGTATCTCAATGTGGTTTTGGTTTGCATTTCTCTGATGATGAGTGAGACTGAGCACTTTGTCGTGTGTCTGTGGGCTGCCCGTATGTCTTTTGAGAAGTATCGATTCCACTCATGTCTCTAAGCCAGGAAACCTTAACCTTGGCTTTCCAAATTCAGAACAAATCACAGATATTTCCAGGAAACTTCTAAAAGTTTCTTGTTACATTTGAAAGGGGGCTGGGATTCGTGATGCAAGTTCAAATAATTAAATATTGCATCTTGCCATTCCAAAGAGAATTTGTGGACTACATGCATGTAGTATATGGTATCAGTGACAATAACTGCGATGGGAACAAACGAGGGTAAAATAACAGACTAAAGATAAAGTTCTGCAAATATTAGAATACACCATGCAACCATTAGCTTTCCATAATGATCCATTCAGGACACATTGTGACAAACATAGAAATTGTAACACTGAGAAACACATGACAGGAGTAACAACTTGGTGTCTGTGCTAAAAAAAGAGCCATTTTCCTGCAGAAGAACGCAACCTGAGGACATGAGTAGCAGCAGGGCAAAGACAGGGTGCCCCTCTCTCTCTTATCAATCATCCTAGTGGCTTCCAGTTCAGAACCCTTGTGCTTCTGCTGTTGTCACCCCCCCCCCTTTTTCTTTTTATACAAGTCGGGCATTTGCTCACAGGGAGGCCACCCGTTTTGCACTCCCCAATGACCCTGGTCCCTGTCGAGTATGTTGCGCACAGAGGAGCAGTTCTTTAGGCCCCCTGTTCCAAGCACATCTCATGCTGGTGTCTTTTAGAGCTCAGAAGTTTGTCTGCCTCTGACATCGATTACATTAGCACATTTTCAGTTTATCTCTTTCCGCGTCAACCGCCACGTTTTGACACAGCAAGAAGGCCCTCATCAGACTCGGCCCCTTGCTCTTGGGCTTCGCAGCCTCTGGAGCCGGGAGACAAGTAGATCTCTATTTGTGGGTTACATTTGTGTATGGGATTCTGAACTGCCTCCCAGCTTTTAGGTTATCAACCAGATATATACAGTACATGAGGGGAAACCAAGAAAAGCTGGAATTACTTTTTGAAGGGCAGGCCACTCATAGTCCAGGCTTCCCCTGCGAGGCACGTGTTCTAGGAGCCCACCAGCATCAGCGTACCAGCTAGTGTTGTGGCTAGAGGTTGTGTTCAGCTTCAGGGAGTGTTGGGGGAGGTTCTTGTGACACGTTTTCCCATTTCATGATGGGTCATTTTCAAGTGCCCCTGCTCACACCACACTGAGTGTTCAGCACTTTTTGACCCAAAATGCCAAGACCCTCACACCCCACCCTCCCTATTCACCAGATCTCACCCCAAGCAACTTTTTTTGTTTCCCCAGATGGAAAAGTCATCCAAGGGAAACGCTTTGCCAGTGTAGAAGAGATGAAACCAAAAAATGGCAGAAGCGCTAAAGGGCATCAAAACCAACAAGTTCAAAGACTTTTGAGCAGTGGAAAAAGTGTCTCAATAAGTGTATTGTAACAAACTGAGAGTACATCAATACTTTGAAGGTGACTGAAGTTTAAACATGTAAGAGTAACACACAATTTTTTATAAATAAGATTATGGGCTTTTTTATTCCCCCTTGTATTGCATATACTGTATAATTAACTAGACACATCACAATATGTAATTGAGAGATGGTGCATTTTCCCTAAACTAGCCAAACATAGCTACTCCAAAAGGAAATCTATACTGCATAAAATCAAGTGAAGGAATTTGGTATTCAACTTGAACTTGGTTTTAAAGGAACCAGGAAATCAGTGTATGGCCTTGCTGATACTCACTCAACAGCCATGTTTGAACAGCCTGGCTAGTTGCTTTGCTGTGTCTGCCATTGATCGACGGTGGCCAGAGGAATTATGGGTGCTTGGCTTTGAGCAGAACCAGCTGGAGAAGCTGCAAAAAAAGTCTGTGGCTCACTTGGGGCTGCCCTTCTGAAGCCAACAATACCAGTCAATAAACAGCAAGGCTGGTGGCCAGAGGCAATGCCTATCCAGTGAGGGGCGGGCACCCGGCTGAGAGGAGACTGTGAGGTTGGAAGATCTACACCAGTCTGTGTGCAGTTCTGAAGTCACTGCACAACTGACACACATGGCTTAGGCATACTTTGTGCGTTCTGAAGACAGGATATTCTGGGCCTACTAGTTTGGGGATGGGAGCCTCATTCCAGCTTTGAGAAAACGCCTTTGACCTGGGCCTTGAACTAGCTGAAAGCTACTGCATCTTTCATAGGCCTTCAAGGCATCTTTCATAGGCCTTCAAGGACTGCCTTTTGCCATGGAGCGGTTGCCCTAGCATGGTGGGGCGAAATTGTTAAATACAGATTTGTGGAGTGGATCTCAGGAATATGCATTTTAAAGTTTCTCAGTTAGGTCTTGAAGTGGGCAGCCTATGAACTACATCTTGAGGAATAACTTGCTAAACTTGCTAATGAATATATTTCTCTGTCATGTGGATACATTTCACTTTAACATAGAGATGGAGTGGATACCTGCCTCATCTTTGAATACAGAGATTTTATTTGGTATAGATTTCCTTTTGGAGCAGCTATTTTGATTCAGACACAATTACTTCACATCATACATTTCAACACACACACACACACACACACACACACACACACACACACAAAGTTCCCATGCTAATACTGGTATAGAAAGAAAACACTTGAATTTGTAAATTTCCAAAGCATTTGTAAGTCTTTTGGTACTTATATTATACTTCTAGCAAATATACACCTCCCAAGCACATAAAGAACATGACTTTGTACAGAGATCTTATTTTGCATAGGACCATACATGCATGAAAGATCTAGAACAATGAAAAAAATTTAAAAATTAAATAGACAAAAATAACTGCAATTCATCTATTCTACAATCCTCATTTGCAGTTAAAGAAAGTGGATTCTGCAGGGGGAACTCAGAGTTTCCTTCCAGTCCAGAAATTGATTTGCCTAATATGGCAGAAGCTCTAGGTACCCGGCCTCATCCCTTCACCAGTTAGGGTTCCCATACTTGCTCACAGCTTCCTGTGGCAAGCATCTGTGCCTCTCTGCCTGCGTGAGGGCTTTCTGAGGGTTTATGCTTGAGTAGCAGTGAGGTTCTAGGCGGTTAATGCCCCTGTCGTAGGGATCTTAGGGGATTGCTTTGTTTCCTTTTTACTTTTATATTTATAAATGTGTATATTTTCACTTTTGTGAGTGCTCTGTATGCTCTGTTAACTCTATGTTTGCCTGTAGTTTTGTGATGGGTATGATTGTTCTTTTTTTTTTTTTTTGTCCCTGTTTTCAACACCTTCTTAAGCATCTCCTGTAGGGCTGGTCTGAAGGCAGCAAATTCTCTTAAGGTTTAGGTGTCAGGGAAGGATTTTAATTCTCTGTCACTGATGAAGCTTAGCTTGGTGGAGTAGGATATTTTGGGCCTGGAACTGCTTATTTTTAAGAACATTAAAGATTGGACTCCAGTCCCTTCTGACTTGTAGTGTTTCTGCAGATGTGTGGAGTGGTTCTGATGGGTCTTCCTCTGTAGGTAGTCTGACCTTTCTCTCTTGCTGCCTTTAGGCTTTTTTCCTTCATTCTTACTTTGTGGAGGCAGATTACTATGTGCCTTGGACATGCTCTTCTCATGTGATAGCTTGTGGGAGTTCTCTGAGTCTCTTGCCCTGGACCAACTCTCAGCCAACGACAGAAGGAAGTTTGATGATTAATCAGCTCTTCACTACCAGCTGGGACAACCCTGAAGGGTGCTTTACACCATCCCCCAGAGTCAGGGTCACCTGCCCGCCAACACAGCCTCTGTTGGCTTCCCTGTCCCACTTCAATCCCCTACCAGTGCTTCCACACGAGGACCCCCACTGGCACTCAGATCCTGGTCTGGGAGCGTCTTTCAGGGGGAGCCCACCCTTACACCCAAGGTCCCACAGCTACAACAGAAAGGGAACTCCAAGCCAGTTTGGTTTTGTTTTTTATATCTATCTATATCTATATCTATATATACTTTTTTTTTTTTTTGAGTCGGAGTCTCACTCTGTCACCCCGACTGGAGTGCAGTGGCCACTCCCGGCCACTGCAGCCTCGACCTGCTGGGCTCCGGCAATCCTTCTGCCTCAGCCTTCTGAGTAGCTGGAACTACAGGCACGCGCGACCACACCCGGCTGATTTTTTGATTTATTGTAGAGATGAGGTCTCGCCCAGGCGGGTCTCGAACCTGCAGGCTCAGGCAATCCACTCACCTCAGCCTCCCAAAGCGATGGGATTACAGGCTGAGCCACCGAGCCAGGCCCCTTCAGGGTGGGCAGGCTACGGATCCACCAGGGACTGCGAAACTAAGCAGCGTTTTATATTTTTAAAAGATGAATGTATTAGATCATGGCCTGGGGCCCTAGAAGAAGAAATGAACCTTCTGTCTCAAACACTGTGTGACCTGACCTGTTCATCTGATTCTCAACAAGTATCAGGTTTTCAGAACCTTTGTCTCATTTCAGACCAGGCAGTTATTCAGAATTAGTCAGACTCAAAACTGATTTAGTAAGGAATTTTGAAGTAAAATTTTAAAAAGCAACCATACTCACATTTGTTCAAAAGCCTAAGGTAGCATTTGGCATACTTGCCTTATGAAACAAGAGCAAGGCATAAGAATTCCGTAGATAGCTTCAGAATTAATATTTGCTCTGAATAAGCCAGGTTTCCTCATTTGGTTCACTATGTTTCAGTTTTGTTTTAACGAAGACATTTTTTTCACCTACATTTCATTAAATATGTATTGGATTAGCCCTATAAAAATATTTGCTTTAAAATTTTGCTTTTGTCTCTTCTCTTTACTAAGCTTGTATTTGATAACACTTTAGTCTCTGTAAGAGTATACAATTTATATTTCATGGATTTTGTCTACAAGTTGTAGATTTTCAAAACAAAGACTTTTCTCTCTCCTGTTGTTATATCGATGGATATATAAAGACATAAAAGAGGACTTTAAATTGGAGTCTCTGCACCACTGAGTCTGAGGTCACTCAAAAATTAATTTAGGATGAAAAATGTATTGCTATGGCATATTGGTACAACTTTCTTCTCCCAAGAAAATATATGAAGTGGCTTAAATATAAGTATTGCCTGCTGCAGCAACACTGCAAGAAAAAGAAAAGTATCTGTGTTTTCCAGAACAAGCTAAGATGCTAAATTTCCAAGGGAGCGGGTGACTCGAATGAAACCACTCAGGGAGTCAAAGGTGTGAATGAAAACAGGCTGTAGGACCCTCAGTTCAGGTCTTGTTGTCAAGATAAAGATTTGGTTATTGAATCTCAGTACTGAGCAGAGGTGAATTTTATCCTGAATCCAGTGAAGTTTAAACTCTGGGGCCCCAACTATGCCTGCAGCCCTTTACGACTTTGGAGACTTCACATATGATTTCATGTATTTGATTTTATCAGATTTATAAAATTGCAATCATTTTAACTGTAGTTCATCGAAACCTATCTTTTCTCTGACTTTAAAGATTCCTCCTCGATTGTATAAACTTCAGATTCTACAACATCCGAAGCCATTCTTCTGCTGGGTTTACATTAAAACCTTATCCGTGTTTATCAACTCAATACTTACCCCTAAACCTCACAAACCCAGCAAAACATTTCTCTTCCAGAAAAGACTTTTTAGTCCAAAATTAACTGAGGCCTCATAGCATCTCCCCAGCTAACAACTTCACTAATCCATGAACTTCCAGAAGATATTTTACAATTGCTCTGAACCTTTGTGAGAAACCTAGGAAGCTTTAGTGCATCAGTGAGCAGTTAACATCTGTGGGTTCCTACTGAGATCTGAGGTTTAAACCAATTAGTGGTAACCAGGAGTCTCTGCAATGGCCTTTCACACAGAACAAGTAGATGCTGATGTTTTAAATTAAAAATGTACTGTCCTGTAGAGAATGTCCACACGCATTCTCCTCCTTTGGTCCGTGTAGTTCTTATTACATTTTGTGCTTCAAGAGTGATTATGGGACTTGTGAAAACACTGAATCCCAAAAGAAAACATTTCTATATAAGAAACCATAATTCTTTGATTCTCATTTATGGTCTTCTAGACATGTAGCTCTTTTAACTCTGTTTTTTCAAGCCTCCACAACCCTTTCTTCATTCTCCACTCCCAGAACCCAGTCAAAATACTAGATAAGAAGAAATGAGCCCTATCATAATGGCTGGACACCCTACTGAAACCATCCTTCAAGTTAAAGATAAGACTTGGAGAGGACATGGCAACTCACCCTTTTCTCCAGTTCCTGAAGCAATAACTAATGTTGCCAAATTTTCCTGCTCCAGTTTTAAGAATAATAGTAGCTAACATTTACTGAGCTCCAGCTATGTGCCAGGTACACAAAGTACTTGGCACGTGTTATCTCATTATCTCATTTAACCAATCCAATAACTCTAGAAAGTTATTCTTTAATGACCCCATTACACAGGTAAGGAAACTAAGGCACGCTAAGGCTAAGCAATCTTCCCAGAATTACTTTTTGTTTGACCACTTCTGTCATCTAGGGATGCTCAGTCCCAGCCTCTCCCAACAGAAGGTTAGGGATGTGGCTTAGGCTGGCCAGTCAGAGAATCCCATTCCCCTGGCCACCATTATTGATTCCAGGATGAGCACAGTTTTAGTATTCTATTGTGGCATGACAAACTACTACAAACTTAGAAGCTCATAACAACACCACTTTATCAGTTCACAGTTCTGTAGGTCGAAGGCCAGGCACAGCTGCGTTCTCTGCTCAGAGTGTCACAAAAGCTAAAATCAAGGTGTCAGCCAGGTTGAGTTTTCACACAGAGGCTCTCAGGGTAGAAGCCTCTTCCAAGTTCCTTCTTGGGCAGTTCCTTGCCAGGTAGGACTGAGGTCCCGTTTCCTTGATGACTGTCAACCTGGGTCCCCTCTCAGGCGCTAGTGGCTGCTCACGGTCCCCGCCACAAGCATCAAATTCTTCTCATACTTCAGATCTCTGCTATCATCATCTCTGACCTCTAGACCCAGAATTAAAGGTCCCCTGTGATGTGATCGGGCCCGTCTAAGCAATCGTTCTATCTTAAGATCAACTGATTTGGGATCTTAGTTATATCTGAAAAAATCCCTTTACAGCCACATCTAGATTTCTGCTTGAAAGAATAACTGGGAAAAGGTGTTATGGACACCATGATTTTCAGAACTATCTTAGAATTCTGCCTACCACAAGCACATAAATAAACTAAGCTACATTAGTCAAAATTTTCTACACGAAGAAGCATTCCTTCTTCTCTGAGCTCACTAAATGTAAGCACAACGTATGGCTAAAGTTTTGACAAGAGGGGAGCATGACTCCAAATGAAGCCAAAATAGAGGAAAGAGAAGTTACTGATAACATTGAGTCTTTGAATCTAGCAGCTTGAGTTGGCTTCCTACTATGTGAGACCAAAGAGTTCTCATCAACACAACTTTCTCACTCCCAAGCCCAAGTTCTTAACTGTCATGAAATTCTGACAAGGTTTTTGTATTCTAAATGTAAATTTTATGAGCTTTTTTAACTTATAAAAAGAACAAGCCAACACTGTCAATCTTTATTTTTTCCTTCCTATAATATTTTCAATGATATCAAAACCCAAGAAAACTATAAAAACTGGAGAAAATATCTTACAACTTGGTGGGTAAACACCAGAGAAACTGAGTGAGGGCATACAGAAACTCTCTGTACTATTTCCACAACTTCTTATATTATATTATATTATTTTTTTTGAAGATGTGGAGTGCATTTCAGGGTTAGGTATACAAACGTTGATTCTGCAGGTACCCTTGTTGATGAGGTGTGCCTCTCCCTCCCCTAGCAGTTTCCCTAACTGCCAATCCCACCCCTCTTCCCTGGAAGTCTCCCACTACTACCAACCCCTTTCTTACAGTATTAAGGTAATTGTTCAAGGTCCACCTATGAGCGAAAACATATGGTCCTCTGTTCTTTGTTTCTGTGATGGATCACTGAGTATGATCGATTCTAAATCCATCCAAGTCCATATGTTTGTCCTTATTTATGACTGCATAACATTCCATTGTGTATGTGTACCACATTTTTTGTATCCGGTTCAGCTTCAATGGGCAGCACGGCTGGTTCCATGTTTTTGCTATTATGAGTAGAGCTGCAACAAACATGCATGTGCAGGTATCTTTTTTGGAGAATGATTTGAGTCCCTTAGGTTATTCTCCCAATAGGGGGATTGTTGGGTCATATGGAAGGTCAATTTCTAGTTCTTTCAGAAATCGTCACACTGTCTTCCAAAGAGGTTACCCTAGTTTGCATTCCCACCATCAGTGTAGAAGCGCTCCTTTTCCTCCGCATAAAAAGCATCTGTTGTTGTTTGTATAATTAATGATGGTCATTCTTACTGGGGTTAGGTGATAACCCAATGTGGATTTGATTTTCATTTCTCTGCTGTTGAGTGAGGCTGAGCACTTTTCCATTTGTCTGTTGGTTGCCCGTATATCTTCTTTTGAGAAGTGTTTATTCATGTCTTTGGCCCACTTTTAAATGGGGCTGTTTATTTTTTTCCTTTTGCACATTTGAGTTCCTTGTAGATCCTAGATGTTAGGCCTTTGTCAGATATACAGGTGCCATTTTTCCCATTCTGTGGGCTGTCTCCCTCCTCTCTTGAGGGTTTCTTTTGTTTTCCAGAAGCTCATAAGTTTGATGAGGTCCCCCTTGTCTATCTAATGTCTTATGGTATGGGCACTTAGAGTTCTGATCAAGAATTGGTTGCCAGTTCCAACTTCCATAAGGATGTCTCCTGAGTTTTCTAGAATTCTTATAGTTTGAGGTTTTATGTTGAGTTCTTCGATCCATTTAGAGTTAGTTTTTATGTACAGTGATAGGTAGGGGTCCTGTTTCAATCTTCTGCATGTGATCAGCCATTTACTGAATAGGTTCTCCTCTCCCCAGTGATTGTTGTTGGAGACGTCAAAGATGAGTTGGTTGAGAAATTGAGGCTTTGCTTCTGGAATCTCTATCCTGTTTCATTGGTCTATATGCCTGTTCTTGTATACCAATATCAGGCTGTTTTCATTACTGTAGCTTGACAGTAAAGTTTGAAGTCTGGACGTGTAATGCCTCCTGCCTTGTTGCTTTTGCTAGGAATTGTTTTGGCTATTTGTCATTTATGTCTCCATATGAATTTCTGTATTGTCATTTCCAGGTCTGAAAAGAATGATGTTGGTAATTTAATGGGTATTGCATTGTATCTGTAGATGAATATCTTAACAATGTTGATTCTTTCTATCTGTGAGCATAGGATATTTTTCCATTTGTATGTGTCTTCTTGGATTTCTTTGAGCAGTGTTTTGTAGTTCACATTGTAAAGATCTTTCAATTCTCTGGGTAGGAAGATGCCAAGGTATTTCATTTTTTAAAATTTTTTTATTTTTTTGTGACTATTGTGAATGGGATTGTGCTTTTAATTTGGGTCTCTGTCTGTTTGTTGTTGGTGTATAGGAGTACAACTGTATTTGTACATTTATTTAGTACCCTGAGACTTTGCCAAAGTCCTTCATCAGTGCAAGCAGGTTTTTGACAGATTCTCTTGGATTTTCAAAGTATAGGATCATGTCATCAGCAAAGAGGGATGACTTGACTTCTTCTTTGCCTATTTAGATACCCCTGAATTCCTTGAGGGTTTTTATCAAGAAGGGATGCTGGATTTTACCAAAAGCTTTTTCTGCATCTAAAAATATAATCATATGGTTCTTTTTTATACAACTGTTGATGTATTTAGTTACATTTATGGTCTTGTGAATGCTGACCCAGCCCTGTATACTGGGGATGAAACCTATTTGGTCATGGTGGATGATTCTTGAGATGTGTTTTTGGATCCAATTTGCTAAAATCTTGTTGAGGATTTTTGCATCTACGTTCATAAGGATATTGGCCTGTAGTTCTTTGTTGTTGTTGTTGTTGTTGTGTTGGAACTTTCCCCAGTTTGGGTATCAGTGTGATATTAGCTTCAGAAAATGATTTGGGGAGTATTCCATCTTTCTCAATTGCCTGGAATACTTTCAACCGGATTGGTATCAGATCCTCCTTGTACATTTTATAGAATTCTGCTGGAAAGCTATCAGGTCCAGGGTTTTTATCATATGCAGTTTTCGTAGGTAGTTTTTGTATGACATAGTCAATTTCCTGGGTTGTTATTGGTCTATTTAGTGTCTTAATGTCTTCTTGTTTCAATCTGGGGATGTTGTGTGATGTCAGAAAGTCCTCTATTTCATTTAGGTTATCAAGTTTGTTTCCATATAGGTGTACATAGTAACCTCTGATAATCTTTTGTATTTCTTCAGGGTCAGTTTTGATTTGATCTTTTGCATTTCTGATTGTGTATATTTGGGCTTTTTCTGTCTTTTTCTAGGTCATTCTGGCTAGGGGTCCATCAGTCTTGTTAATTCTTTCAAAGAACCAGCTTTTTGTTTTGTTGATATTTTCTATGATATTTTTGTCTTCCATGTCCCATATTTGGGCTCTTATTTTGGTGATTTGCATTCTTCTGCTAAAGTTGCAGTTTTAGTGGTCATCTCTTTCCAGTTCCCTTAGGTGATTTGTTAGGCTCTCCACTTGTGATCTTTCCATTTTCCTGATGTGTGCTCTTAAAGACATAAATTCCTCTCTAGAACTGCTTTCATGGCAATCCAGAGGTTTTGGTAAGATTTCTTCATTTTATTTGTTTTCAGGAATCTTTTAATTTCTGCTTTGATTTCAGTGTTAATCCAGTAGTTGTTCAGCATCATGCCATTTAGTGCCCATGACTATGTGGGCTTTGGAAAAATTTTGGTTTTGGGGGGTTTTTTTTGGTTTTTTTGAGTTGGAATCTGACTCTGTCGCCCAGACTGGAGTGCAATGGCTGCTCCCGACCACCGTAGCCTCACCTGCTGGGCTCCAGCAATCCTTCTGCCTCAGCCTTCCGAGTAGCAGGAATTACAGGCACACACTACCATGCCTGGCTAATTTTTTGATTTATTGTAGAGATGAGGTCTTGCCTGCCCAGGCGGGTCTTGAACCCGTGGGCTCAGGCAATCCACTCACCTCAGCCTCCCAAAGGCATGGGATTACAGGCTGAGCCATGAGAAATTTTGTCGATGTTGATATTTATTTTTATTCCACTGTGGTCTGAGAAGGTGCACGGCAATATTTCAACCTTGTGGAATTTGTTTATATTTGATTTATGGCCAAGGATGTGATTGATCTTGGAGTATGTTCCATGTGGTGATGAGTGGAATGTATATTCTGTGGTTGTTGGGTGAAATAGTCTGTAGGTATCTATTAAGTCCATTTGGTCCCGTGTCAAGTTTAGGTTCTGGATCTCCTTGTTGATTTTTTGCCTTGATGACCTATCAAGGGTTGTTAGTAGGGTATTCAAGTCCCCACTATAATAGTGTTAGAGTCAATATCATTTTTTAGTTAACAAAGTAGTTGCTTTATAAATGCAGATGCTTCTGTGTTGGGTGCATATGTGTTTAGGATGGATATTTCTTATTGATAGAGTGAACCTTTTATCATTATGTAGTGTCCTTTTGCCTCATTTTAAATTTTTGATAGCTTTAAAAATTTTGTCTGATATTAAGACCATGACTCCTGCCTTCTTTTGTGACCCATTTGCCTGGAAACTCATTTTCCATCCTTTACCTTTGAGTCTGTGTGCATCTCTTGTGATGAGATGAGTTTCCTGGATGCAGTAAATAGCTGAGTCATGGTTTCTTATCCAGGTTGCCATTCTGTGTCTTTTCAGTGGTGCATTTAGTCCATTCACATTCAGGCTGATTATTGAAATGTGATTGTTTCTCTCTGTCATGAGGTTCTTTTTTCTTTTTTTTTTGAGTTGGAGTCTCACTTGGTCGCCCAGACTGGAGTGCAGTGGCCGCTCCCGGTCACCACAACCTCGACCTGCTGGGCTCCTGCGATCCTTCCTCCTCAGTCTTCCAAGTAGCTGGAACTACAGGCGCGCACTACCACACCCGGGTAATTTTTGATTTATTGTAGAGATGAGTTCTCACCAAGTTGTCCAGGTGGGCTCAGGCAATCCACTCACCTCAGCCTCCCAAGGCATGAGATTATATAGGCTGAGCCACCAAGCCCGGTTGTCATGAGGTTCTTATCAAGTTTATCCTTTGTATACTTCTTTTCTTTTGGCTTTGGGGCTGATGTATGTGTGTGTTTCCAAGTTTCTGGTTGTGCTGTATTCTCTGTTGATTCTGTGCTCTGCTGTTGTCTTGGTAAGTATGGGGTCATTCTTTTTTTTTCTTTCTTCTGTGTTTTATATCTTTTTAAGTATCTCCTATAGAGCTGGTCTGGAAGCTGCATAATTTCCTAGGGATTGTATGTCTGGGAAGGATTTTAATTCTCCATCACTGATGAAGCTGAACTTGACTGGGTAGGAAATTCTTGGTTGAAATTGTTTATCTTTGAGGAATTTGAATATAGGGCTCCAGTTCCTTCTTGCTTGTAGTGTTTCTGCCAATAGGTCTACAGTTATTCTGATTGGTTTACCCCAGTAGGTAGTCTGACCTTTCTTTCTTGTTGCCTTTAGGATTTTTTTCTTGTGCATACCTTGTGTAGGCGAATTACTATGTGTCTAGGGGCTTATCTTCTCATTTGATGTATTGTGGTGGTTCTCTGTATTTCCTGTGCTTGGCTGGCCACATCTCTGGTGAGATGGGGAAAGTTTTCTTGGCTTACCTCCTGGAATGCTTGCTCCAAGCTGTCTCCATTTCCCTTTTTCTTCTGGGATACCAATCAGGCTTTGGTTCAGCCTCTTGATATTATCACACATCTCTTGTAGGCTTTGTTCTTTCTTTCTTAGTCTTCTTTATAGGTTTTTTCAGATTGGCTTAATTCCGTGTTCTGGTTTTCAAGTTCTGAGTTTCTTTCTTCAGCTAGATTAATTGTGCTTTCCATGCTTGTCATCTTGTCATTATTTCCTGGATGAAATTTTTTATTGCCAAAATCTCTGTTACAAGTTCTTTCAGTGTTGCATCTTGTCTTTCTTGAGTCTTATTCACTCTTTCCATCCATTCCCTAATCTGTGTCATATTCTGGGGTCAGTTGTTCGTGGCTTCCATTGTTTGGGCTCCAATGTCTGATTTTTCAGTAGTTTTCTTTTTGTTACACTTGAAATTGCCTGTGGTCTCCCTTTGGTTTTTCCTCATTTGTGACAAATCTCTTGTTTCCTCTTTAGTTCTGTTATTCAGTGTTTGGGAGAGGCTTTCCCTTCAGATGCTTGCTCAATCCTCTGTTCTTCCCTGATCCAAGTTCTGAATTTGTTCTTTTTAGAAATAGGACTGTGGGTGGAAAGCTTTGTTGTCTCTTGTAGTTTTTGAAAGTCAAATAACACAGGGATTGGGACACTAGGATTTAGAAACTACCTGCAAATGACAATGTTCACTTACTGTGGTATGTGTTCCCTGAGACTCACTCCCCACCACCACTCTATATGACAATGCAAAGCAGAAAGCGCTAAAAAAACAATTGAACACACACACACACACACACACACACACACAGACATAAACACACACCCCAAAACAAACCGGAATAACAGCAAAGTGAAACAAAACCAACAACAACAAAAACTCCAGAAAACTGAACACACACACCTAGTACAAAGTGAGTGGAGAAGAAAAACAGAAAGATTGGAAAGAAAAAAAAAGGAATTCAGACTGAACCATCACACATGTATTGACACACACCTTAAACCAAAAAAGTGAAAATAATAAAAATGAGAAGAACAAAAGAGCAAAAACAAACCAACAACAACAAGAAGATTGAAAGAGGAACACTCAATCACTCACCTTCACACATAAACAGAAAACAACAAACAAAAGAAGAAAGAAACAGAGAAAGAAAAGAAAGAAAGAAGATTGGGAGGATGCCGATCAACCCTCACATATGCATTCACGCACACAGGGAAAATCTTTTAAAAACAGATGAAGCGCCAAAAACACCGGCCAAAGTTTTCAAAACACGTCCAGAAAGACGCTGCCCTCGCGGCTGGGCCTGGGATGTGCCTCCAGCCAGGGCCCCCCTGCAGAGCCGCGGCTTCCGCCCTCTCCTCCGCGTGCGAGCGGCCAAGCGAGGGGCAGTGGGGGCGCGGCCAGGGCGGTCTCCCGGCGGGGGGGATTGTCTCCGCCCCTGTGTACCTGCGCGGCCGCCCCGCAGGCCTCTCCCGCGGCGTCCGGGCGGCCCTGGCTGCGTCCCCCCGGCGCGGCCCGGCCGTGCGG
>NW_007250844.1:448607-487979 GCF_000164805.1 Carlito syrichta
CGCGCCCTCACGGGCTCGCCCCGGGCCTGGCCTGGTCCGCCTGGCTGCGCGCCCATCTTCCCCACCCTCCCATTTCCACAGCTGCTGTGGAGGCCCCGGTGATTTCAAAGCTAGAGGTCGTGTTTCAGAAGGCAATCGACGACGGACCCATGTAGACATCAGGTTAAGCAAGCCACACTGCTTTGCTGTGTTTACAAAAATTTGTGTTTTTTTCAGGCAAAGTATGCAAGGCACAGGAGGAACCAACTGTATAAGACATTTTTTCTTTGGTCTTTCTACTTTACCCTGAAATGTTCTTAAAACAGAAACAGTAAATATACCCTATTCGTATATTGTGTAGCCATGTGGATGCACTGACATCTAAAAAGCGTGCTGCCATTCTTATTGAAGTCTTTGTTATCACGACAATGTTGAAAGCACCGATGGTTTTCTTTCCCCTCTGATCCTTTTGCCTTCCGTTGGTGCTATAGGCTGGACTGTGTCCCCTACACTCACCCCACAATGCATATGCTGAAGGACTAACCCCCATACCTCAGAATGTGCCTGTATTTGAAGATTGGTAATGAAGGTTAAGTGAGATAATTAGGATAGGACTTAATCCAGTAGGACTGGTGCCATTACAAGGAGAGATTAGGACAGACACACGGAGGGAAGAGCATGTGAAGACACTGGAGAAAGACTCTATTGGCAAACCAAGGAGAGAGATCTTAGAAGAAACAACCTTGCTGACACTTTGATCTTGGACTTCTAGCACCCAGAACTAAGAGAAAACAAAATTTTGCTGTTTAAGTCATCCAGTCGGTGGGACTTTGTTATGGCAGCCCTAGCAAACTTGTGTAGATTAGTATGATGTCATATAAAGTGCAAGCATACCTACTTCGCTATGCTTCATGTGAGTGTGCTTTGAAAATTTTGCATTTTTTTTCCCCACAAATTGAAGGTTTGTAGCAACCCTGTGTTGAGTAAGTCTGTCGGCACCATTTTTCCAACAGTATGTGTTCATTTCATGTATCTGCCTCACATTTTGGTAAATCTCACAAACATTTCAAGTTTTGGCTCTACTAATATATCTGTTACAGTGATCTGTGATTGGTGATCTCTGATGTTACTACTGTAATTGTTTTGGGAACCCCAAACCATATCCATATCGAATGAGAAACTTAATCAACAGGAAGACCCTTCCCCTGTCTCTCTCTCTCTCTCCTTGAGCCTTTCTATTCACTAGGACACAAAAGTGTTGAAATTAGGCCCATTAGTAACCCTACAATGACCATTAAGCGTTCAAGTGAAAGGAATAGTTTCATGTCTCACTTTAAATCAAAAGCTAAAAATGATTAAGCTTGATGAGGAAGGCATGTCAATAGGTAGGCTTCTTGTGCCAAACACTTAACCGAGTTGTGAATGCAAAAGAAAAACTATCGAAGGAAATTGAAAGTGCTACTTCAGTGAACACACAAATGATAAAAAAAAAAAATTCGTATTGCTAATATGGAGAAAATTTGATTGGTCTAGACAGAAGATCACATCAGCCACAACTTTCCTTTCAGCCAAAGGAGAGCAAGGTTTAAATTATATGAAGGCTGAGAGAGGCAAGGAAGCTGCAGAAGAAAAAAAAATGATAGCTAGAAGGGGTTGGTTCCTGAGGTTTAAGGAAAGAAGCCATCTCCAAAACATGAAGGTACAAAGTGAAGCAACAAGCGCTGATGGAGAAGCTGCAGCAAGTTATCCAGACAACCTAGCTAAGATTGCTGAGGAAGGTGGCTGCACTAAACAGATTTTCAATGCTGACAACAGTCTTCTATTGTAAGAAGATGCCAGCTAGGACTTTCATATCTAGAGAGGGGAAGTCATTGCCTGGCTTCAAAACTTCAGTGCACAGGCTGATTCTCACTAAGGCCTGATGCAGCCAGTGAGTTGAAGTTTGAAGCCAATTCTCCTTTATGACTCCAAAATCCCCAAGGCCCTTAAGAACTCTGCCAAATCAGCTCTGCCCGTGCTCTGCCAGTGGAACAACAAAGCCTACATAACAGCATGTCTGTTTACAGCATGGGTTTCTGAATATCTCAAGCCCACTCTTGAGACCCACTGCTCAGAACAAAAGGTGTCTTTCAAAACATCACTACTCATTGACAGTGCACCTCATCACCCAAGTGCTTTCATGGAGAAGTACAAGAGGATTCCCGTTGTTTTCGCGCCTGCTAAAAAAAGCATCCACTCTGCAGCCCGTGGATCCAGGAGTGATTTCAACTTTCAAAGTTTATTCTTTAAGAAATACATTGAATATGTTATTTAGAAATACAATGTGGCAGGCTATAGCTGCCATAATGATTCCTCTGATGGATCTGGACAAAGTAAATTCAAAACCTTCTGGAAAGTATTTGCCATTCTAGCTGCCATTAAAAACATTCATGGGCAACCCCTTGGGGTCCCCTCCTGCTGTGGGAGCTTTTCTGTCCTCTCAATAAATCCTGCTTTCAAAAGCAAACAAACAGAAAAGATTCACAATTCATGAGAGGAGGTCAAAAGATCCACATTAACAGGAGTTTGGAAGAAGATGACTCTACCCTCTTGGATGACTTTGAGGAGTTTAATACTCCAGTGGAGGAAGTGATTGCAGATGTGGTGGAAACCAGAGGATTGGAATTAGAAGTGGAGCCTGAGGATGTGACTGAATTGCTCATTCCCATAACAAAACTTCAATGAATGAGCAGTTGCTTCTTGTGGATAACAAAGAAAGTGGCTTCTTGAGATGCGGTCTATCCCTGGGGGAGATGCTGGGAATATTGCTGAAGTGACAGCAAAGGTTTTAGAACATTGTGTAAACTTGATAAAGTAGCAGCAGATCTTAAGAGATTTGACTTTAATTTTTTACAATTTTTTATTTTGAAGATGTGGGGTGCAATTCAGGGTTGCTGCGAATTTCATGATTCAGTTCCTTCTTGATGGCTGCATAATATTCCATCGTGTAAAGGTACCACGTTTTTTTTTATCCAGTTCTCTTTCGATGGGCAGCATGGTAGGCTCCACATTTTTGCTATTGTGACTAATGCTACAATAAACATGCATGTGCAGGTGTCTTTTTCAGAGGCTGCTTTGAGTTCCTCTGGGTAAATTCCCAGGAGGGGGACTACAGGGTCACATGGAAGGTCAATTTTTAGATCTTTTAGGAATCGCCAAACTGTTTCCCACAGAGGTGGTACTAGTTTACACTCCTAAAGAGGTTCTACTGTGAATAAAGTGCTATCAAACGGCATCACATGCTACAAAGAAATATTTTATGAAAAGAAGAGGTAATCGATGTGGCAAATCGTGTTATCTTATTTTAAAGAATTGCCACAGTCAGTCCACTCTTTAGTAACCACCACCCTGACCTGTCAGCCGCTGCCAAAATCGAGGCAAGACCTTTCACCAGCAAGAAGACTATAACTCACCGAGAGCTTAAATGAGTGTCAGCATTTTTTTAAGCAATAAAGTATTTTTAATCAAGGCATTGTATATTGTGATTTAGTCACGCCCACTATTGTGTGCATGTCTGATCACATAATGCTACTGCACGCTTTATAGACTATAGTATAGCATCAGTAAAAGTTTTATACAATTAGGCAGTCAAAAAATTGTGACTCACTTTATTGTAGTGGTTTGGAATCAAATAGGCAATTTATCCAAGGTATACCAGTTCCAAGCAAAGGTCTATGACAAGGAGAAGATTAGGTCAAACCCTATGTGGTAAGTTCTGATTCACTAAAAATTTTGTGAACCTTCCTGACCAAACTAATACTGAATGGCAAGCCAGTTTTCCCAACACGACTTCTTTCGGTGAGGTGCAGGGAGTTTAGGGTTGGAGGAAATTTGAGGACTGCACAGAGGGCTGTCCAGGGAACAGTTAAAATGGTGCCCAGGTGGGTACCACTTCAGCACTTGCAACATAATTCAGCATACCTGGGGCCATTGAAAAGCTGTCTATGATGATAAGAAGGCTTTTCCATTGATTTCCATAATAAATCCAAAGGGACAGTTATGAAAACTAGATGCAATCGAAAAGAGCGGCACATAGAAAAGGGTAGCACAGTTTAAAGAATGCTATTCTTCATCTTAACGCGTCTTACCCTCAGAGATTCTGATTTCAAACTGTTGTATAGCGTAGCCCAGGCGATTTCAAAGTGTCGTTACAGTTGAAAGCATCTTATCTACAACAATACTTCTCCAACATGCATAAAAATACAGATCAACTGGGTATCTTGCTAAAAACGCCGATTTCTGATTCAGGAGGTCTCAGATGGTGCTAAGCATCTACGTTTCTAAAAAGCTCAGGAAATGCCAGGGCTGCTGGTCTGTGAAATACACCTGGGCAGCAAGGCTCTAGTAGACAGCCATAGACAAGGGTGACATTAATTTAATATGAACGAAAATGGCAAACTGGAGACAAGAAAAGTGGAACCTGTAAAAAAGCACAAACAACACTTCTTTAGTTTCAGCCAAAGTGGGATCACCTTGCAGAGAAATCCATGAGGGGACACTATCTTCCTCGCTCGGTTTCCATAAACTCATCAAGCAACTACATCACTGGTCTGTTGTGGTCTAAGTTAAACACTGTAGAGGTGGGGAGAGGGCAGCTTCCCTTTAGGAACAGAGACCATCTGCAGTGGGAGAGGTGTATCCCTCTTCTTTGTGTCTAGCACCTGCTACAAGCTGTAAACAACAGGGGCACTCATTTGGCACACTTTCCCACAGCAATTTATCACATGTCATAACACCACGAATAAAAGACCCTTGGGAAAGCATAATGAATGCATTCCTTACTGTTGAATTTCTGTTTGTCCTGATATCTCGAGTTTCAGCTTTTATCTGTATAAACAATATTAGCACCATTAAGCTTTTAAAATAATTATTATTTGATATACAGACACAAGGTGTTTGGGTATAAAAAAAGAGACAAGACCAACATTTCAGAATTTCCATTCTCTATAAATGTTTGTGGCTATACATAGCCAAAAAAGACATACTTTCCACAGTTACAACACTACTAAAGTTTTTATGGCTTTTTTTTCACATTAGTTAAAGTATATTCATGAGTGCTGATTTTAATTTTCATGTTAGTAAATAAGGATGCATAAATGAAAGAACTTGAATGTGATCTCTGTACATTTTAGTATAGCATTTCTCAAGCATTTTTTGCCCTGGATCACCTTTTCATACTTAAAAATTTTTGAGAATCTGATTTGCTCTTGTTTGCATGGGTTATTTCTATTGGTATTTATTCTTTTGGAAAACAAAACTGAGAAATTTTTGAAGTATTTATTAATTAATTAACAGTAATAAAGTCTTTACATGCTACCATGAATATTTTTTGAAAAAGTATGGTTTCCAAAATATAAAACAATAATGAAGAGTAGCATCTTCGAAAAATCCTTTTTGAGTCTGTCTTCATGGAAAACAGTTACATTACCAAATCTGCTTCAGCATTCAATCTGCTGTGATATGCTGCGCTAGTTAAAGCATATATGTTCTAATTTATAGCAACTAAAATATTATCTTTCTATCAATCAAATTCACTCATAATTTTTATAAAAATCGACTTCTCATTATATCTGTGAGAAGCCAAGTTGTCAAAGATGGGTCTGGAAGTTGTCCGCGATGTGTCCAGAAGCCCTCTCTCATTCACTGAAGAAGTTAAAATCCTCTCATCATTCACTATGAACTCTCCAGAGTCAATCATTCTAGAAGGTTCACAGTTTGTGAGAAAGCCTAGATGTACTCATTCATTTGTTTATTTATTTAGAAAATATGTACTGAGCATTTTCTATGTGCAAAATCACTGTGCATATAGTATAAGCACCAATGTAAGACCTTCACATTTTTATATCAGATAACATAATCCATACAAACATTTTTTACTAAAAATTAATAATACTTATAATACTTAAGAAGCAGCTCAAAGCAGCCAATTTTTGCATGCGTTAAGAGCAAAGTATATAGTTTGCTAGATTGCTTGGATAATAGCTCATATTAAGCACATATGCTTTATAGGCATGGGTCTACATAGTTCAACACGGAGATGCAAAGAAAATATAAATGTATTGGAACTGGATTTGAAGAGACAGATGTGTGGTGGGGGAAAAGATGAAGATTACATGCTCACACCAGAAAGCAAGAATAACAAAAGAGCATAAAACGGTGAACCCAAACCTCCACGTTTGTCTTTGTTCTGCATTTAGCAGTGACATAATCTTGACTAGAACTTTCAAAAACCTTTTCTCTCACTCTATCTAAATGTAAGTCCTTTGCTACAACCAGGCAATTATTCTCATGTCTTAGAAACTCAGGTTTACTCTGCCTAATCATTGTGCCTTTTTTCAGGATGCTCTCCGCCAAAATCTGATTTTCCATTCCTCTCTTCCTCTCAAAATTCTATCTATTCTTCAAGTCATTCAAGCTTCATGACATCTTCCTCAGCGTTCTGACATCTCATGGTGTCTCGTCTGTCTTTTAATTCTTACAGCATGTATAACACATACACCATTCATTTAGAAATTTATTCACGGCCTTCGGCGCTGAACTCCTTTGTCATCATATGTCAGATCTCCCTGTCTGGACTGAATGTCCCTAACAATGCTAAATTCTAGCCTTCTCAGTTCCTGGCACAATACTAAATACATACGTAATAGTTGCTAAACAAGTACTTGCAGAATTTAGTAGAATTTCACTGATCTGTGAGAAGAATGGTTTACTACCTAGCAATGATGAAGATCTATATCTATTAACAAGACAGACATCAGTCACCAATGAGATTTTTAGACCATCTGATCGCTGAAAGTCTCTCAGCAAGCTTCAGAGTATCCTCAAAAGGATGCTTCCCCAAAATATCCTACCTGAGCCTTCATAGTTTTCAGTTGGTATTTTTTTTAAGCAGACTCACTAGACTTCCTGTCCCATTGATTTCCTGTGGCTTATTTATTCATGTTATAGAACTGGGCAGATCATAGTGAGTAGTTAATAATTCTACTCCCCATTTCATTGCGTTGGGTAAATTTGGTGTCAGAAAATCATCTAAGACCGTTACTTGTATCCTTACTCACTGAGCTCTTTCCAGTTTATAGGTCCAGTAGTAAATGAAGATGTTCTATTATTATTACAGCTGACTTGGCAAATGATGATGTCTTCATTGATTTTAACATGACTTTGAGTGGCTTCTTTCAGAACAAAAAGAAGAAGAATTTACACAGTGTGAGAAGATCAGTTGTTATACCAAGTCAATGAAGGAGCCTGTTCATATCATAAAAGCCATCACGGCATCTTGCTCACACATGCAAGTGTCCCAGTAGATTAAGTTTGGCCTGGGAAATCTGTTCGGTGCACATCACCAGAGTGATTAGGGTCATCATTCTTGAAATGTACCAACCTATTAATTCTTCTTAACTCTGCATGATAATATCTCATGGGTCTGTTCTAATTCCTTTCTCAATCTCTGTTCTTAAAGGCTAAAGGGAAGAAAAATCTTTTAAAGAGCAAAGGCATAGCTTCACTCAGTATCCCATATTCAAGGGTCCTTTAGGAAAATGTGCTACAGGTAGCTTTTCCAAATAAGTATCATTCAAAAAATTAACTTGAGTTACATGTTAGATAAATAATAGACCTAAAGATCCAGAAATAAAATTTTCTCAAGCTGGAAACAATTGAAGCACCATGAAATCAATATTCCCTTTATAATTACCTTGCAAGCTCAGGTAATTGATCTAATTGCATCCCCTCTAGGAAGCATCTCAATTGCCTTTTTATGATCCAAACCTAAATTTTAATGTTTTCATGAATCATTGACTTTAGGCCCAAATAGGAACCAGGAGAAGAATTGCTGAACTAAAAAAATCTTTAACACTCTCAGCTAATTCACCAAAGAGGATTTACAACAGTGATTCTTCAAGGATGGTTTGTCTGGTACAGAATTTTGAGGACTATAAGGAATTATATGCCTCCAAGATCCGCCCAGAATGCCTCAGGAGTTACATTTCTTATCACAAGTGGTCCTTCTAAAACACTGAAGACAGATGACTTGTATGGTATTTTATAACTTGCAATGAACAATCCATTTGGTCAGAGACCTAAATTCAGACATAATTAGAATTGCTGCAATTCTCTAATTACTAGAACCTCTTCTATCATGCATGCTGTGTTCCAGATACCGAGCTAATCTTCACAAAGCCAATTAAATTGATATTAATATCACCATTTTACAGAAAAAGAAACTGAAAATCAATGAAGCTTAATAACCTGCAACAGGTCACGCTGCCAAACAGGACAAAAAAAAGACGCAATCTAATTTCAAGGTTCATGCTCATAAATACTCTGCTATGCAGCCTCACCCTTCTTGAATTATTATTTACATTCTGCCAATTTCTGAAGAGGATTTGAGGTGGATCTCAGTGAAAGGAATAAATATAATGCAATTATTAAGACAATGATACAAGAAAAGTAGTCAAGGGAGGAAGATAAGAGCGTTATTTCCAAGGCAGCCCTCCGAGGAAAAAGGAAACACGCATTATATTGTTCTATCTAATAAAAGAAAGCAAAGCAATCATTTGAAAGTGGTCTGGCTTCCTAACATTAAGGTCTAAGGAAATATCACTGTGTCCTTGGTTAGAGATGGGCATTGAACAAGACTTTTTCATATACAGCTTTATAAAAGATGAACACTCTTTGTATGAAAATTACTAAAACCAATTCTGAAAACTTCTAAGGATGTAATGTTAAATGACAGTTTTATGAAGGAATTTCTATAGGTACAAAATTTTTTAGTGATCTAGCATAATATAGATGTAAAGCACAGAGTGCATGGAAATTGTTGTTTTAAATGTCCCTTAGATAGAATTTTCACAGTGGTCTTGAAATATTAACTGCTGTAAGAATTGTCCTGTGACCAAAAGTGACTAGAAAGCCAGACAAAATAAAAGAAACAACTATTTTCAGGCATTTTCTAATGGTCATGTAACTCTACATGAGGCAGTGTAAAACTATAGCTTCAGAGAGAGGAAATCCAGCTTACTCACTAAAGGCAGTTTCCAGGGTGTAGCATAAGAAGGGGAAGCCAAACAGTGTTTAGTAGTGACACGGATTATACTGGAAACCCTAGCCAGTGACATACATTGAAAAAAAAAAAAAGGAAAGGGCATACAGACTGGAAAAGAAGAAAGGAAATTGTTTTCATTCACAAATTATATGTTTATCTATTTAGAAAAATTTAAGGAACACACTAAAAAGTTACTACAGTTAACAAGTAAGATAAACAAGGTCACTGGATCCAAGGTCAATATAAAAACTGTGTTTTTATAACTTATAGATGAACAATTGAAAACTCTCATTTTAAAAATACAATTACAATAGCACCAAAACACATTCAATACTTTGAGATAAATTTAATGAAATATGACCAAGACATGTACACTGAAAACAAAATATTTCCAAGAGAAATCGGAGAAAACTTAAGTAAATGGAGAGAGATACTGTCTTCATGGATTAGAAAACTAAATGAAGGTTGAAATATGTGGTTTTTTTCTCCCCAATCTTTAGACTTAATGCAATTCTAATAAAATTCCACCTGTTTCTTTCTTTTTTTTAGAAATTGATGTCAATTCTTAAACATGTATGGAAATGCAAAGAATCTAAAATTCAACAATTTTTTAAAAGAACAGTGATAGAGGACTTATACTACCTTACTTCAAGATGGACTGTACAGCTACAGTAATTAATAAAGTGTAATACTGATGGGAAAAAAGGCCCGGAGATCGTTGAAACGGAATATAAGCCAGACTCGGTGACTCAGCCTGTAATCCCGCGCCTTGGGAGGCTGAGGTGAGTGAATTGCCTGAGCCCGCGAGTTCGAGACCCACCTGGGCAACTTGGCGAGACCTCCTCTCTACAGTAAATCAAAAAATCTGCTGGGTGTGGTAGCGCACACCTGTAGTTCCAGCTACCCGGCAGGTGGAGGCTGCAGTGGGTGGCTGGGAGCAGCCACTGCACTCCAGTCCGGGTGATGGAGTGAGACTCCAACTCAAAAAAAAAAAAAGAAACAATATAAAGTTGAGAAATAGACCTACATATATATGGTCAATTAATTTTTTTTCTATATAGATGCAAAAACAAGTCAGTAGGGAAAGTATAGTCATCTCAACAAGTGGTGAGATTTGATTGTTAATTAATGATTAAATATGATTATTGAGTAGAAATGAATCTCAAACTTTATTTACATTATATGCCAATATTAACTTGAAATGAATTATAGAGCTAAATATTAAATCTAGAACTATAAACCTCTAGAAGAAAACATAGAAGAAAAATTTTATGATCTTTCATTAGGCAAAGATTTCTTACATAGGAAATAAAAAGCATGAAACATAAAAGAATTGATTGACTCTCTTTAACAATCTTGTAGAGTAGGAATAATAGTAATAAGTTTGTGCTTATCTGGGAATGTTTTAATTTCTGCTTCATGAATGAGTGATAGTTTTGCCAGTAAAAAATTTTTGATAAATACGTTGTTTTCTTTCAGTCCTTTAAATATGTCATCCACTACTTTCTGGCCTCCATGATCTCTGATTCAAAATCAGCTGTTAAACTTACTGAGAACTGCTTGTATATGATTAGTTGCTTTCCAGATTCTTTGTCTTTCATTTTCTACAGGTGGTTTATATTGTACCTCAATGTGGCTATCTTAGAGTTGATCCAGATTGGAGCTGGTTGAGCTTCTTGGATGTGTAGATGCATGTGTTTTATCAATTTTGGGAAGTTTTCAATCAATCTTTATTCAAGGATTATTTTTGTTCCATTTTCTTACTCCATGAATGTCATGAAGCTTATGTTGGTACATTTGATGATGTCCCACATGTCTCTCAGATTCTGCTCATTTTTCTTCATTATTTTTTCTTTCTGTTTCTCAGACTAGACAATCACCTCATCTTTAAGTTCACTGACTGTCTCTTCTGGCTGTTCAAATCTACTGTTGAATCCTCTAGTAATTTTTTAAAAATTTCAGCCATGGTACTTTTCAGTCACACAATACTTATTTGATTTCTATTTAAACTTTCTATCTATTTATTGCCATTCCCTATTGGTTCATGTATTATTCTCCTATTTTTAAAACTCTTTTGACCATTGTTTTCTTCAGCTCAGTGAGCATATTTAAGATACTTGATTTAACAGTTTTGACTAGTAATTCCAATGTCTAAGCTTCCACAGTTTCTGCCAAATTTGTTTTTCCTGTAAATGAGCCATATTTTCCTGTTTCTTTGTATGCTTTGTGATTTTTTTCTTGAAAAATGTCTAGAAAAAAATTGATTAACTCCCTTTAACAATCTTGTAGCATAGGTCTACTAGTAATAAAGCACCTTGTGTTTACCTGGGAATGTCTTAATTTCTCCTTCATTCATGAAGGATGGTTTTGCCAGTAAAAAAATTTTGGCAGATAGGTTTTTGATTTCAGCACTTTAAATATGTCATCCACTGCTTTCTTTCCTCCATGTTCTCTGATTCAAAATCAGCTGTTAAACTTTTTCAGACATTTCTAGTATTATGATACATTATATTGTGGTAACTCTGAAATCAGATTCTCTGCCTCCTCAGGGATTTTTGTTTGTTTGTTTGTTTATTGAGGACTCCATTTTTCCAAACTATTTAGCAAATTCCTTATTTATTGTTGTGTGTGATCACCGAAATTTCTGTTCTATTATCTTTGCAGTCAGCCTGTAACTTGACAGAAATTTCCTTTAGTGTCACTATTAAAATTTTTTAAGGTGTGTATATCTCTTTAAATCTTCCAACAGACACCTCAGAAGAAGCCACTGCAGCCTTAGGAGGCTAAAATAAAGGCAAGCATCTGTGCCAGTCTCTTAGAAAATCACTAGACCAACTAAATTGCACAACCCCAACTTTCTGGAGGAAAAGGTACTTACTATCCACCCAGGCACGCAAGGAACATGGGCCACCATTTCCACAGTCACAAAATGGCTTACAAATGGGGACGATATCTGGTTCACACATGTCCCTCTCTTACCAAAGTTCAGCAACCTCTCCCTCCATCAAGTATTCCCCTTGTTGCTATATGTGTCTGATTAGGTTCCAGAGTTCTGAAATAGCTGGTTCTAATCTTTTGTCCAGCTTAATTGTCTGGGTAAAGGAACTGACCCTCAAGCTCCCTACTCCACCATTTCCTGTGACATCACTCTCCAATTTGCAATTGTAAAAAATGTTTAGTTGTCATTTTGACTGAGATAATGCACTAAGTTACAAATTTAAGAAATAACTCAATGACCTTCAATCATATCTAAAATACTCATTACGTCTGCTTTTTGTGTCATGAGCATAAGTAAGACCAGATATGCAAGGCAGATAACTGACAGAAATACTATAGAGGCAAATATAACCCTATCTTTCCTCACCAAGCACAAAACTCTCCCTCTACAATGGGTCAGTTTCAGCTTCAGCAAGCAGGACAACACAGAGAAAAAACCGTGACTGCCATCGAGAGGATGCTTTCTGTAGTGTTAATAGACTGTTGTCAATTTCTCCAGTCTCTATCAAAAGGGGCTGTGGCTGTGACTTGTTCGTTCTGGACACCAGAGAGTCTGTTTACTGTGTTCCTTGGCCTCTCTGTATGTGTCACCTTCCCCCCAACTTCCTAACCAAACACACGCCCAGGCGAAATACATGTTGATTGAGCGCGGATCTATTTAACTTGCCTGCCTTCATGTTCTTCTTTGTAAAACCCAAAGGAAAACCTCTCTGCTAAACATAAGATGATTTATCCTGACATTTGTATGGCCTTACCTTGGTGATGAGCCTGCTGCCTAGGGGATAAAGTAAGCAACTGAACTATGACTGTGTCAGAGAAGTGGTAGAGAAGAAGACATGAACAACAGAAAGATAACTTTTCTTGTCATTGATTCATTCAACAAATATTTATTCAGTACCTTCCTCATGTCCGGGACCATTCTTATGCACTGGGAATACAACTGTAGGCAAATAAAAGAACCCTTGCTTTCATGAAACTTGTCCAGTGGGTAAGAAAGACATTGAATAAAAATTAATCATACACTATGAACATACCAAAAAAAAACCAAACTAAGAAAGCAGTTCTGTGGAAAGGATAGAAATCTACAAGAGCATATAACAAATGAAGACTGGAAATTTAAGGAGGGTTTCCTGGGGAAGGGATACCTAGGCTAACATCATAAGCACAGTGTTAACAACATAAAAGGGATAAGAATGGAGAGAAAGCATTTAAAAAAACAGACTTTCCTAGACAAAGGCCACAGGGCAGGAGGCAGGAGAGCAAGACCGGAAGCCTGAAAGAAGGCCCTCTGGCGATAGCAAAGACAGCAAGAGGAAGCGCATGGAGGTGTAAGAAGGAAGACGGACCAGTCTATCAAAGGTGTTATAATAAGCGTTTTGCTCTTTGTTCTGAAAGCAATGTGATGCCACTGGAAGATCTTAAGAAAAAGGAATGGAGTGATGTTGAATAAGTGTGGACAGGTCACCTGAGAGGCAATTGTACTACTCCAAGTAAGAGAGGCTGGTGGCTTGGACAAGAGTTATGCTGGTGGGATGGTTAAAAAGAGTAACATCTGAGAGATATTCCATGTGACCATGTTGATGGGACTTGGTGATATACTGGATATGGAGAATAAGGGAGAAGTCAGCATCAAGAATAACTCATGGGTTTTGGGTTAGCACAAATGAACTGATGAGAATATAATTCATTGAGATATGAAATATTGAATTTTGCATGGAAGATTCTAAGTTCAGGGCTAGATGTCGAGCTTACGGTATGATTGAGATATCTAAGAGAAGTCAGTGGACATTTGGAAATATGAGACTGTAGTTAGAGGGAAAGTCTTAAATGAAAATATAAATTTGTCAGTTATCCGGGCATTCACGACAATTGAGCCATAGTTCTGGTTGATATTCCTTAGGAGGGGAATAAAACATGAAAAAATGGGAAAAGGAGGAGCAAATATAGGAATATACTTTGAGGAAAATGGGTGTGTATGAAAGACACCGAAAAACTAGTCAGAAAATATAAGAGTTGGGCATGGTGTCTTGCATCTGTGATCCCAGCACTTTGGGAGGCTGAAGTGAGAGGATAGCTTGAGCCTAAGAGCTCAAGGCGAACCTAGGCAACATAGCAAGGCCTCATCTCTACAAAAAAAATGAAAAAATCAGGCAGGCATGGTGCTGCAAGCCTGTAGTTCCAGCTACCAGGGAGGCTGAAGTGGAAAGATCACCTGAGACCAGGAGGTCAAGGCTATGGTGAGCAATGATTGTGCTATTGCACTCCAGCCTAGGTGACAGAGTGGGACTTGAACTAAAAAAAAAAAAAAAAGAAAGAAAGAAAAAAGAAAATATGAGAGGATAACAAAAGAGGATACAAGAAAAGCTGAGAGAATAGATTCTCTCAAATAAGAAGGGAGGTCATCAGAGTCGATCAGATAACTGATCAGAGATTGGTCACTGAATTCAGCTACACCAAAGACACTAGTGGACTTGACAAAGATTTAGCAAAAGATATTTGGTGGGCTATTGAGGACATAAATTAGACTGCAATGGGTTTGAGAGGAGTCAAAACGTGGTGACAATGACTATAGCCCTCTCTTTCGAATGGGAGGAAGGAAAACAGCATAAAAATGTAGTGGGGTCTGTGAGGGTCAAGAATTCGTCTTCTCTAGGAAAGACAGAAACAAGTACACATGTGGACAGAAATTATCCATGCTCATGGTGGAGGTGGAGCCTGTGATTCGGGTGCCAAAGTCATCAACACATGAAGACACCACAGGCTGCCAGATGAAATAAGCCAGGACAGAAAGACGAAGATAAACCCGAGCGGCACGGGCTTCAAAGGATGAACCTTTCTTACGAGAGAGTCAGGAAGTCCTAAGTTGGAAGAAGCAGAGAGAACACCAGTTCCATCTCAAACCACAGGTTTGGCATGGGTGTGGTAAAAGAATAAATAGCATAGGACCCGTGTAGTGGTTCATGCCTGTAATCCCAGCACTTTGCTTGAGCCCAGATGTTCAAGACCAGCCTGAGTCTTGAACACCTGGGCAACACAGCGAAACCTTGGCGCTACAAAAAATACAAAAATTAGCAGGGCTTTGTGGTGCAAACCTATAGTCCTAGCTATTCTGGATGCAAAGGTAATGAAATGAGAAAAAGGACTTGGATGTGTGTGAGCATTGGTAATATGTCAGGGCATCTTCTTGCCTAATCCCAGAAGAGGAACAATGCCAGTCAAGACCAAAGGCTCAGTACAGGCCATATGGTTCAATGAACTGAATAGAATTTAATAATTATTTACCAAAAATCTAGGTTTTTATCAAGGAGGGGTGCTGGATTTAATCAAAAGCTTTTTCCGCATCTAATGATATAATCATGTGGTTGTTGTCTGTATCTGTTGATGTATTTAATTACATGTATGGGCTTGCAGATGTTGAACCAGCCCTGCATCTCAGGAACGAAGCCTACTTTGTCATGGTGGATGATTTTTGAGGTGTGTTGTTGGATCCTGTTTGCTAGAAACTTGTTGAGAATTTTAGCATCTATGTTCATCAAGGATATTGACCTGTAGTTCTCTTTCCTTGTTGGATCTCTACCCGGTTTGTGTATCAATGTGATGTTCGCTTCATAAAGTGATTTGGAGAGAGTCCCACCTTTCTCAATTGTCTGGAATACTTTCGGTAGAATTGGTATCAGCTCATCTTTGCATGTTTTGTAAAATTCTGCTGGAAAGTCATCTGGTCCAGGGGTTTTTTTGTTTGTCTGTTTTCGTTTTTGTTTTTGTTATGTAGTAGTTTTCTTATAACATAGTTGATTTCCTGGGTTGTTTTGGTCTATTTAGGGTCTTGACTTCTTCCTGTTTCAACCTGGGGAGGTTGTGTGATGTAAGAAAGTCCTCCATTTCCTTTAGGTTTTCATGTGTATTTTCATACAGCGATACATAGTAATCTCCGATTATCTTTTGTATTTCTTCGGGGACAATTGTGACTTCATCTTTTGCTTTTCTGATTGTGTTTATTTGGGCTTTTCTCTCTTTTTCATGGTCAGTCTGTCTGGAGGGATGGGCCATCAATCTTGTGTATCCTTTAAAAACCAGTTTTCGGTTTCATTGATTTTTTTGTATTATATTTTTGTCTTCTATGTCTCAAATTTGGGCTTTTATTTGGTGATCTGGATTCTTCTGCTTAAGTTAGGGTTTTGGTGACTGCTTTTCCAGCTTCCTTAGGTGATTTGTTAGGCTACTAACTTGTGATCTTTCCATTTTCTTCATGTGTGTTCATAGAAATATGAATTCCCCTCTTAGTACTGTTTTCATGGCACCCCAGAGATTTTGGTAAGATGTTTCTTCATTTTCATTTGTTTCCAGGTATCTTTTAATCTCTGTTTTGATTTCCGTATTGACCCAGTAGTAGTTTAGCATCACGCTGTTTAGTGTCCATGTCTTTGTGGGTTTTAGGGAACTTTGTTGGTGTTGATGTTTAGTTTTATTCCACTGTGGCCTGCGAAGGTGCATAGCAGAATTTAAATCTTATGGAATTTTTTTATGCTTGATTTATGGCTGAGGATGTGGTCGATCTTAGAGTAAGTTCCACGTAGTAATGAGTAGAATGTGTATTCCAGGGTTGTTGGGTGGAGTGCTCTGTAGGTATCAGTTAAGCCATCAAGCATCTAGGCATAGATGGAACATACCTAAAAATAGTAAGAGCCATCTATGAGAAAATCACAGCCAACATACTGCTAAACAGACAGAAATTGGAATCATTTCCCCTGAAAACCGGAACAAGACAAGGATGCCCACTCTCACCCTTCCCATCCAACATAGTTTTGGAAGTCCTAGCTAGAGTAATCAGACAAGAGAAAGAAATCAGGGGTATTCAAATAGGAAAGGAAGAAGTTCAGTTATCCCTCTTTGCTGACAACATGATTCTATACCTTGAAAACCCAAGAGAAGCTGTCAAAAACCTCCTTACACTGATAACGGACTTTGGCAGTCTCAGGGTATAAAATAAATGTGAAACAGTCAGTCGTATTCCTATACACCAACAATAAACAAACAGAAACCCAAATAAAAATCACAATTCCATTCACAATAGCCACTTAAAAAATGAAATACCTTGGCATCTTCCTAACCAGAAAAGTTGAAGACCTTTACAAAAAAACTACAAAACACTGCTCAAAGAAATAAAAAATGACACAAACAAATGGAAAAATAATCCATGCTCATGGATTGGAAGAATCAACATTGTTAAGATGTTCATCCTACCCAAGGCAATCTACAGATTTAAAGCATTACCCATTAAATTACTAGCAGCATTTTTCTCAGACCTAGAAATGACAATACAGGAATTCATATGGAAACACAAACGATCACAAATAGCCAAAACAATCCTAAGCAAATAGCAAAAAACAAAAACAAAAAAGCAGGAGACATCATGCTCCCAGACTTTAAGCTTTATTATAAAGCTACAATAATCAAAATAGCTTAGTATTGGTACAAGAACAGGCATACAGACCAATGGAACAGGATGGAGATTCCAGAAGCAAAATTCAATTTCTCAACCAATTCATCTTCCACAAAGCTTCCAACAACAACCACTGGGGAGAGGAGAACCTATTCAGTAAAATGGTGCTGAGGAAACTGGTTAATCACATGCAGAAGATTAAAACAAGACCCCTACTTAACACCAAACACAAAAATCAACTCTAAATGGATCAGAGACCTTATGTAAAACCTCAAACTATAAGAACCTTAAAAAATGTAGAAGACACCCTGATGAAAATTGGAACTGGCCACCAATTCCTGATCAAAACCTCAAGCGTCCATGCCATAACAGATAAGATAGGCAAGTGGTACCTCATCAAACTGACAAGTTTCTGCAAAGCCAAAAAATCCATCAAGAGAGCAGGGAGACAACCCATAGACTGGGAAAAAATATTTACCAACTGTATGTCTGACAAATGCCTAACATCTAGGATCTACAAGAAACTCAAATGCGCCAAAAGGAAAAAAACCAAACAGCCCCATTACAAAGTGGGCAAAAGATACAAATAGACAGTTCTCAAAAGAAGACATACAAGCAGCCAACAGATACATGAAAAAATGCTCAGCCGCATTAGTCATCAGAGAAATGCAAATTAAAACCACACCAAGAAACCACCTAACTCCAGCTAGGAAGGCCATCATCAATAACAAAAAACAACATGCTGGAGAGGATGTGGGGAAAAGGGAACACTTCTACATTGTTGGTGGGAATGTAAACTAATACAGCCTCTGTGGAAAACAGTGTGGCAATTCCTAAAAGATCTAAAAATCAGCCTCCCATTCAATCCCACAATCCCCCTACTGGGAATACACTCGGAGGAACTCAAATCACTCTATGAAAAAGATACCTGCACACGCATGTTTATTGCAGTATTATTCACAATAGCAAAAACCAGGAACCAACCGTGCTGCCCATCGAAAGAGGACTGGATTTTTTTAAATGTGGCACATATACATGATGAAATATTATGCAGTCATAAAGAAGGCAAAATTATGAACTTCACAGAAACTTGGATGAACTTAAGAGAGACTATAATACTGAGTGATCTGTCACAGAAACAAAGAACTGAGTATCACATGTTCTCACTCATAAGTGGAAGCTGAACAACTATTGTAATACTATAAGAAAAGGTTGGCAGTAGTGGGAAACTGACAGGAGAGGGGGGTGGGATTGGCAGTAGTAGGAAACTGCCAGTGGAAGTGGGGCACATTTCGTCAACAAGAGTACCTGGATAAAGAACATTTGTATACCTAACCCTGAATTGCACCCTACATATTTAAAATAAAAAAGTTGATAGAAGAAATCCCAAATACCTGGGTTTTCATTTTCTTCAGGCAGACAAAGCAACTAATCAGTGTCATGTACACACATCCCTCAGTACACAGATACAGGTCATGGTCTCTTCTGAGTTATCTTTTCAGGCCTTGCCAGGCTCAACTTTCCATTGATACATCTGAGACACTCATAGATGGAAGTGACAAGTGCATGTGAGATGGAAACAAAAATTATATTGATAAAAAAAAAGCTGTATCATGTTCATTTCCCTTTTTTTGCTGAATTCAAACATTTATAGTAGAGTGTTGGGTTCAACAAGCAACCTAATTCCTGAGAAGTTTATACCCTTGGGATGTTCCACTTCCATATTACCTTCAAGGCTTTTATTATAGTCACAGTCTGGTGATGGCCAAGTGACAGGAGAGCTGACAGTTCTATTAGGTATAGAGGAAGGACAGGTCAATCAAGACTTCTCACATCTCTAGGTAATGAGCTGGGTTTCCAAAGGCAACCCAGATTCCAGCAGGATGAGCTGCAGTCTTGTTGCAAGATGAAGTGTGCTCTTCGAGGGCTGCTTTTGCCTCTAGGATCCTCCGCCATCCACTCGAAATAGAAAGCATTAGTCCTGTTTCAGTCTTGCTTCCTGCCAGCCTTTAGAAGCTCCTCGTGAAGAGTACAGAAACACAAACTGAGAGAGAGAGGGAAATTTTCTAAGCTTCAAGGTACCAGGAGAATTACTTCATCCTTGACCTCTCGTGCAGGTAGACTGATGTTTTCTTATAAATATTCTTTTCATTGTATTTCATAAATAGAAAATACATGAAAATATGTAGCTCCTAGCTGCTGCTTTGAATCTTTGCACAGTACAAATCTATTTTGCTTCAAGTTTTCATGGCAGTGGCCAAAGGAACAGAAAATTAGTTTCTTAATTCATGACCTTAGTGAAATGCCTTTCAGAGGGAGACTGAGACATTTGTAATACCTGTATCACACATTTGTAAACCTGAATTCATGTTTCAAGGGAAAAAATAACTACACTGAGGCTTGTACAAACATTCCGAGACCTACACAACTTGGGAAACGATTGACTGAACAATATCATATTTGCAAAACATCAGTGTGGCCTAAGAGCTGCTCTACAGGGAGGAAGTGGTTTCATGCCTTATTTTTTGTATGCTGCTGTGGAGATTTGGGAACCAGAGCTGTTCAAAGTCTCAGCCAACCCACGACACTTCACAGATCAGTGGAGATTAAGATGCTATTGTCTTTTAAGAGACAACACTGATATTGTTCAGGAATTGGTTCTGCATCCAGTCTGTAAATACAGTCATCTCTAAGTATCTGTGGGGAATTGAATACAGGACCCTTGGATAAAAGTCCCTTATATAAAATAGTATAGTATTTGCATACAGTCTATAAATATATACCTTTCTATATATTTTAAATTATCTGTAGATTACTTAAAATACTAATACAATGCTTACATTCATATGGATTCAATGTAGTATTTGGCATATGGCAAATTCAAATTTTGCCTTTTGTAATTGCATGGAATTTTTTCCTTTAATATTTTCAATCTGCAGTTGCTTGAATCCATGGATAGGAACCCACAGATATGAAGGGCTGGCTGTATTTATTGGGAGCCTATCATGTCCAGTAGAAGTAATTCTACCTAATTTTAAACAATTACTGAGCATCTAGAAAAGTGAAAGCATGAGCCTAGGGACCTGGGTTCAGGTTTCAGAATGTGAACAGTGAGAATAATTTTAAGAGGTAAATATGTGTCAAACTGCATTGCAACTTACTCAAAGAATATGTGGTGTAATGGAAAGGTTCTTATACATTTTTTTATTCAGAGAGACTTGGGTTTCTCCATTACTCCATAGTTTTCTATCTGGGGGATCCTGGGAAAGTGACTTAGGCTCACTGAGCCTCAGCTTCCTCATCTGTAAAAGAAGCATAACATTATTTACCTGTAGAGTTTCCAGGATAATTAAATGAGCTATATGAAAGAGGCTAGTTCGTAATAAATGTACAAGAAACGGTAGCCATAACTGAGCTATAATTGTCACCATTCAGCATTCTGTGAATGAATGACTGTATTAAATACTGCTTATCAAAAAGGATACGATTTCAAATAAAAAGCTTTTTGTAAGAAATTTTGAAGGAAAAAAGACTTTTATTTAATTTAAATAATCATACATTTGTGTAAATACTAACATTGAACACACATTAGCTTGTACATGTCTGTTAACCTAGGGAGTTGGTTCATGTTTCAAAGTACATGTGAATGAAAAGTAAAAAATTAATTCTAACTTGCTATCCCGTTATACTTTCTATTGTGTATTTGAATTTTTAAATTTCTATTGACCTTTCAATTAGACTGTTTTTGTGTCACTGGGTATATTCTTTAACATTCTTTGAGACACACCCCTAGACAATTTAAAAGAACCAGGCTAATGTTCGATATCAGCTCCAGCATGCACATAGAAGTTTATCAAGCACCATACGAAAGAAAGATTATCCCTGAGTCACAGAGTCTAAAGAATAACAGAAATGGAAAGTTATTTTAAAAGTTTCTCATTTTTAATTAGTTCCCATAAGATAATTTTTCATGGGACACTGTGAGACACCTGTTCATAAATATCGGAATTTGAAGGTCACATGTGTAGATAACATAGCTGCTAGGCTTTACTAACTGGTCAATTATCTAGAAGTGAGTCATGTTTCACATGGACTAGACCTCCTATTTTCAGGAGGTCATGGTCACATTTCCTTAAAAGAAGAAACGTTAAAAGACACATATTGGAAAAAAAAATTATTGTGTCTTTTTACCAATATGAAGTTTCTGGATTTCATCTTTTACACTGTTCAACAGGCTTAAATGTCAGAAATCAGTAACAGTTTTTATGTTCCACACCATCTCTGACAACAGTGTAAATTAAAAGACTGTCAAGTTATTTAGTTTTTAAAACAAAGGTAGACTTCCTGGCAGTCACATTTTCCACCACTGATGACTCTAACCATATCCAGAGAGGATATAAACTAACAAAACTGAGACAAGGAAGGAGAAGGACAAAGGAAGGAAAGAGAGTTAGAAAAAGCACAGTTTCCAAAGCAGGAATAGAATAGTTATTATTTTTCAACTGCCTCGAATACAAAGAGAATTCAAGAAAATCAGAAATTTTTTTCAGTAAGATATGGTAAATAAACAAAAAGAGACAGCCCTTCAGAATCAAGTGTTTTTAACTTAGATGCAACTGTCCTTGTGGAAGGAAAAGACCCTCTAGGCAAATGTTTTCAAACTGCATTACAAATATAGATGGCAGTCCATATCGTCATTTTAGCAGTGGCCCTTCATGCCTGCTAGACATTTGGCTCTCTTATCAAATCCAAGCAGTGGAACCAGGGAGCAGCTCTGATGAACTGTTTGGACATGAAAGCAGGATTTGAGAAACTCATTGGATTTCTTATCTAATTTGTCCTTTTGGAAATAAATGAGATTCTTTCAGAAAAGGTAAATTCTAGAGTTAGGATTCATCTTTGCTAATTTCTATATAGATATCTGATTGTGCTCTTTTTAAATATACAATATTATATCTGTATATTCCCCTATAAAATACTAAAGTAAACAACCATCAGCAAAGATTAGTGTTAATTCGCTCAGATCGCAAGTTTCTACAGAAGCATAGTATTTATATTGTTATAGTGGGAAATCATTAAAACAGATGGATTTAGAAAGACTGCTGTCAAAATATGCTGCCTAAATTATAATTCAACACAGTAAAAAATCTGATTCAATAGAGCTCAGTGTGACTATTAGGTAACATCACCTTGTAACGAATTTTGCTACGCATATATTTATTCACATATTTGTTCATGATAGCTAATGAATGGATAGGCAAAATGCCATGCTTTGAAAAATTGCAAAGAGCCTCGACTTCTGATCTTCCTGTCATAAACTTTTGTTTCTTCTGTAGCTGCCCTGTGCAATGGGCTTGTTTGCATCACATGAGCAGTCCCCAAAATGCAGTATTTACAAAAGAAACAATTCTACAAATTCAAGATGGCAGTGGCCGCAGTCCTAGCCCTATGATGTACACTTGTCCTTTGTACTCACAGAGTTTGAGTTCCTGTGTGCTTAAGAGAACCCAGGCAGTTTCCAGCACAGGCAGAGGGATGGAAGCCTTACTTGGGACAACGCCTGATGCACTTCCCCTGTAGGTTACTTGCCACGCTCCTGACATTGTCCAGCAAGTAAGGACAATCCCTCTCTTATTCAGGAGCCAGACTCAGAAGTCCGCACCGATTATGAATATGTGACAGAAAGACCATAATAACCAGAAATGCACAATGACTTCAACAAAAAACTGCATACTCTTTCTGAACTACATGGTACTTGTACACGCTTACCAACGTTGGAAATATTACTCTCTATTTTGCAAACGTTTAAAATGATTCCTGACTCATTACGCGCCTCTTCACCTTTCTTTCCCTTCCCTTCCCTTCCCTTCCCTTTCACAGCAATTCAGTTCTAAAGCCGTTAGGTAGGACAGAGTAAAGCAGGTGTCCAGACCAGGAAGGGGACAGGAGCCACAGTAGTCCAGAGAAGGTGTGCGAGCCCAGGGAGAGTGAGGAAGCTGTCTGTGGGGGCGAAGGACTCAGTGTGGAATGTCAGTCAAGCTGGGTGGTGACGGCACCTGCCCATGGAGGGTGGCACAGCTGTGATGGGAAGTTGGTGACACTTGGGGGAGCAGATCAAATACAAAAGTACTAACCATAATGAGTATCAGGTTTCTTACGGTACAAATATGAAAAGGGGGAAAAAACTGGAATGAACCCTGTGGTGTTCGGTTGGAATCGGAGGTATCAGTGTGAGTCCAAAGTTTCATATAAGTGTGTGTGTTTATACAGAAGTTAATATATAAACGCATTTATGTGTGTATATGTGTGTGTGAATATGCACATGTTTATCCTTTAGCTCTGTCCATTGACACTGCTACCCTTGTAGCAATGCCCATACTGGCACGCCGAGCTGAACGCCATTCCTCATGGAAAGGAACCAGAGTTCCCTGGGAAAAGGCTAATTCCAGGAGTGGTGCAGGAAAAAAAAAACATAAAATGAGTCTAGAACATCTTGTTGTGCCAGAAAACAAGAAAATACACACAGAATGAATGAGGCATTTCAAAAATGCATAAGGGTAATAGTGGATCATAATGCCTGGAATTAGAAAATCCTGAGAAAACACAGCTGTAATTCAGAAAATCAACTGGAGGTCTGGTTTTTGCATACTTTGTATGTACATAATTTCACAGCACCTGCCCACGAACTGCTTGATAATCACGCAGGGGGAAGAAAAAGACTGTGGGGAAGCCTGGCAGGTCTGCCTTCACCAAACGGTGAACGTGGACATCATCAGGAGTGGGACAGGCTGGGATGGGCCTCGTCTGAGAAGATGCCATGAGAAAAGCCAGCATCACTTTCATGACATTCCTAGAAAAGAAGTCTAATCTGCGTCCAATCATGCGGAAGCACCAGACAAATCTAAACTCAGGAAAGTCACCCAGAACAATGGGCTCGTCAGGGCCAGGCGCAGCGGCTCGCACCTGCAGGCCCTGCACTTTGGCAGGCTGAGCCGCGCGAGTCACTTGAGGCTAGCACTTCCCAGCCAGCCTTGGCAACATAGCAAAGCCCCATCTTTATTTAAAAAAAAAAAAAATTAAACAAAAGAATTAACTTGTAGCTTTAAAAATTTAAGGCCACGAAGTCAAAGAAAAACTAAAAAAGTGTTTCAGATGGAATAAGACTAAAGGGACGTGATACTAAAAGTAACCTGTTAATCTGAACAGTTTTTTTGTGGTTTTTTTTTTTTGCCACAAAGGACATCATTAGGACAACTGGTTAAATGGGATTTGGAGATTAGATGATAATGATTTATTCATGTCAATTTTCTAATTTTGATGTTTTTTATGGACTGAATTGCGTATCCCCTCCCTAATTCATATGTTGAAGCCTAACGCCCAAGTAACTCAGAAATCTCTGTTTTTAGAGGTAAGGCCTTTAAAAAGGTGAGCAAGTTGAGATTGGTTGTTACAGCGGACTCTAACTCAGTCTGAGTGATGTCTTTATAAAAGGAGGAAATGGGGGCACAGAGAGAGATACCAGGCCTGCGAGTGCACAGTGGAAAGACCACGTAAGGACACTGCAAGAAGGTGGCCATTAGCAAGCCAAAGAGAGAACCCGCAGAAGAAACCAAACTTGCCCACCCTTGACCTTGGACTTTCAGCCTCTGGAACTGTGAGAAAAATAAACTTCTGTTTCTTAAGGCACCAATCTGTGGCACTTTGTTATGGTAGCCCTAGCAAAACAATACAATGGTTATATCATGGTTATGTCAGAGAACGCTCTTGTTTACAGGAATACAATATTCGGGGTACAATGCTCAGTTACTAGCTTGTGCTTAGTGGTTCAGGAAACAATATTCTTTGAAATGGACTTGCAAATTTTCTGTAACTTTGTGACTGTCTCAGAATGAGGCCAAGTGTGGCAGCTCATGCCTGAAGGAGCAAGTATCACTTGAGGCCACGAGTTTGAGACCAGCCTAGGCAATGGCGAAACCCTGTCTCTACAAAAAAAACACAAAACTCAGCCAGGCGGGGTGGCACACATCTGTAGTACCAGCCACTCAGGGAGGTGAGTCAGGAGGATCCCTTGAGCCCAGGAGTTTGAGACTGCAGTAAGCTACGATAACGCCGTTGAACTCCAGCCTGGACAACAGAGTGAGACCCTGTGCCCCCCCCAAAAGGAAAGAAAACAGATATAAATGTACGTAAAAATTTAAAGTCCCCAAAGAAGGGTTTGCCGAGTTGAGTGAAGATCAGAAAGGTAAACTCTATGCTGTTTTCGACACACAAACAAATGCCACTCCAGATCACTGCCAACGACAGACTGAGAGGAAATGTATTTTAACTAAAAGGGTATGCATATGAGCAAAAATAGATATCATCTTCTTTTAATGAAGGAGACTCTAAAAAAATCTTTATAAGTAGAAAATTCCTAACATTTTATTCCCATACTTAATTGATTCAAGAACCTGCCCTCATGCTCTGTAAAATTGTGGCTTCAAGTTCTCTACAGGAGAACCCTATTTACAAACTCAAGTTTATGAAGGTCCCCAGTTATGTAAGCAGGTAAAAATGGAGTTACTAGATAGTTCTTTCAAGTTCACTCACCATCCCTTCTCTTTCCCGCATAAGCTCAGAAATTCCGGGGTGCCCACTAAGTTTGTATTTCTTTTTTCTTTCTTTTCTTTTCTCTTTTTTGAGTTGGAGTCTTACTCCGTCACCCAGGCTGGAGTGCAGTGGCACACTCACAACCTCCCCAGCAATTGACCTGCTGGGCTCCAGCGATCCTTCCGCTCAGCCTTCCAAGGAGCTGGAACTACAGGCATGCGCTACCACATCCAGCTAATTTTTGATTTATTGTGGAGACGCAGTCTCGCCAAGCTGCCCGGACTGGTCTCGAACTGCGGGCTCAGGCAATCCACTTGCTTCAGCCTCCCAAAGTGCTGGGATGACAGGCTGAGCCACCAAACCAGACCAAATTTGTATTCCTATGGGGGCTCCTTTTGGCTTTTTAGAAAGAGCTGTTCGGACTTCAGGTCTTTATCCTCACATCCACTCATACCCAGGTTTCATTAGCATGGAAATGGGCAGGAGGACCCATGGCAAAAGGTTGGCGCTATGCTGACAAGAAAGTGGCATCAATACCTGGATGCTGCTGTCACCTCAGAGTTCACCTTTCAGCCTCTTTAAGGCTGCACAGTTGTCCTAGAGTCCAGACCACCTTCAAAGCAAAAATCATGCTTTGATCTGTCTAGACTGACCCAGAATATTTCTAAACCTACCTCAGGCAGCTGGGACACTCTGAGGCATTGAGAGGATTGGTGTGTGTTGAAAGCGTAAGGTGAAAAATTGAGTTGATCGACCCAAGGTCCTCCAGACTTGAGTTGGTGTTCCCAAAGTCCTCTAGCATAGCAAGGGGATCCTTGGGTCTATCTTCCCTTGTCACCCCATAACCTGCATTCCTCTAACACAAACTCAAGAGCTCTGTGGTAGATGGCATTCTTATTCAAAAATAAACACTGCTTCCCTGTGAGTAAAGATTATACTCTTCCACCCTACTGATGTCAGGCTTGGTCCTGTGATTCCTTCTTGGCCATTAAAAAGTGCCAAAGTGACTTGAAACAGTTGGAAGATACACAGTCTGAGGTCACAAACATCTCTTCAAAAGTTCACATCCAAGCAGGGCTTTCTTCTAACCAGCCAGTCAGCTAGCACATGCTCTTCCTTTATGTCATCTATTACACTATCTCCATGCCCTTGAAACACTTGTCTCCCGACCACAAGTACCTGGGGGGTTCATAAGCATTTGTATCACCTAGGTACCTATGATCTCAGCTATCCCTCAGTCCTAGAGGAACTCTAAAGAACCAGAAATTTCAGGCTACACTCCCAGACCCCATATGAGAACACTGCATTGGAAAATTCTTGTCTATAAATGACGCCATCTCACAGTGTCCTATGCTTTGTGAATTTTTTTTGTATAGATAAAAATAGAAAAACTACAAAGCCATGACTATAAACCAAAGCAACCGAAGTTCTTCCATTGGAAAGAATTTGCTTTTTTTAATAGTGGACTAGATGTGAATTCTCAAGATAATCATTTGGAAGTTTAGAACAGGATGTGACAGATTGTCCCCAGTGGCTCAGAGAAGTAATTTGGATAATAAAATCTTGTTAATTAAGTTGGAATTTCACCTAGAAATAATAGCTCAGCTCTGCCAGGGGTTGATAGAAATTCAAAAGGCCAGGCGAAAGTCCTTAATTTCTGTAAAACAGTATTTCTCAAACTTTACTTCTTAGAATAGTGTTGTCTTAAAAGTTATTAATAAGAATTATGTGAGAAAGGATAATATGTATTCTGTGAGAAATATTCAAACAAATTTTTGAATTGCCTAATACTGTCACATCTTCTCCTTTTCCCCAATGGACATTAGCATATTAAAACCCCGAAAAATATTGTTTTATGTCGTTTAACCCAATGATTCACAAACTCACAGAGAGCACCATATAACATCCTTTGGAACTAGGAATTCTCTGTATCACTAAAAGATCAAATCTGTAATAGCACCACAGGGTGGTTGGCTGGATAGAACTGATTTCTCAAGACTGTTTCTAAGGTTCCCAGGATGGCCAGACCCTGTGTAACCAAGTACATGTGTGTCTGGAGAGACACAATTAAGAGCAAGAGTAACCCACATGCTACCAGGCATGAAATGATTAAACAGAAATGCTCCTAAACTATCCAGGAGACACTGCAAGTCGGGAGTGTTTAGTGGCAGATAGGCAGTGACATCTGGTGAGGCAGATATCAGATCTGTTTTTTGTTTTGTTTTGTTTTGTTTTGTTTTTTTGAGTTGGAGTCTCACTCTGTCGCCCAGACTGGAGTGCAGTGGCCGCTCCCGGCCACCGCAGCCTCGACTTGCTGGGCTCCGGCGATCCTTCCGCCTCAGCCTTCCAAGTAGCCGGAACTACAGGCGTGCGCTACCACACCTGGCTGATTTTTTTATTTATTGTAGAGATGAGGTCTCGCTGCCCAGGTGGGTCTCGAACCCGCGGGCTCAGGCAATCCACTCACCTCAGCCTCCCAAAGGCACGGGATGACAGGCTGAACCACCGAGCCCGGTTCAAATCTGTTTTCAACTCCAATTTGCAAGTGGTTCTTCCAGACAAAAGAGATGTCTATCCTCAGCTACCAGCTCCCAAGCCCCAGCCATCACCATCATGGTATACAGAAGAATGAGATCCAGCAGGGTGAGCATGGATAGAGAGCACTTGGGTTGGAGATACAGACATCTACAACATCGCAAAGCCATCCCTGGGGTTAGTAGGCAGACCCTAAGCACATGATCTATGATGAGCAGATAGCCGGTGACTTCAATGGATCACAAGATGTCTCACCAATCCTTGCCTCTGCTGGCCTCCAGTTTTTAGCATCACCCATGCTGGCTTAACTGTGCCGCACTGGTTTCTGCTCTGCTAAGTACAGATCATTGTAGCTCTCCCATTTCCTGGTGTCTTCAGAGCAGTGGACTCTTCTGAAGTGAGAAGACAAATACTTCCTCCAAGTCACGTTCTCATGGAATGTCGAGGGACAGTTTCAAGTGTGTGTGGCATCGTTTCTCACCCATCTGAAGTCGTACCTTCCTTAGATCTTCGGCATCTGCACTGTCCCTACGTGAAACCCGAGTCCCACCGTCCTCGACCTCCATTACCATGGTAATGTGCTCTTGAGCTTTCTTGGAAGCCACAGTAAAAGATAGACTGTCGTTGTTGTTTCCAGAAGGTTTCTTGGCCCCTATGTATACCAGTTAGGGTTCTAAACAATTACTTGAGGAAATGCCACATGCCACTCAAGCAAATCTCAGTTATAGACAAGTTGGGACCCTGTATATGTATCGTCTTAGTGTGCTCAGGCTGCTGGAACACAGTACAGACTGAATCACATTTATTTCCCATAGTTCTGAAGGTTGGAGAGTCCGAGACCAAGATGCTGGTGGATCCAGATCTGGCGCAGGCCCTCTTCCTCATTTTCAGATGGCGTCTTCTCATAGCCTCACATGGTGGAGAGCAGAGAAAGAGGCGAGCTCACGCTCATCTTGTCTTACAAGGAATCACCCCAACCACATCACCTAATTACCTCCCAAACCATCACCCCGGGGTTTCAACACATGAAATTGGGGGAGGGGGGTGACACAGACATGCAATTCATAGCATTTTGCCCCTAGCTCCCCCAAATTCATGTCCTTCCCGCATGAAAAAATACATGCATTCCATCCCAACAGCCACAGAAGCCTTTACTCATTCCAGCACCAACTCTAAAATCTGAAGTCCAAAGTTTCATCTTAATGTCGTCTAAATCAGATGTGGGTGAGACTCAAGGTACGATTCATCCTAGGGCCAAGCTCCAGCAGGAACCTGTGAAACCAAACAGTTACGCCCTCCAAAATACAGGTGATACAGGCAAAGAATAGCCATCCCCATTCCAAGTGGGAGAAAAAGGAGAGAAGGAAGGAGTGATGGGCCCCAAGCAAGTCCAACACCTGCAAAGCAAATTCCATTTAATCTTAAGCCTCCAGAAGAGTGCTCTTTGACGCAATGTTCTGGCTTGCAGATCTGCCGAGGTGCCATTCCACAACATTCTCTCTCCGATGCTCCAAAATTCATTTCAGTATATGAGTTCAGTTAACCGTAACAAAATTGTTATCTAGAGAATGACTGGCAACCTGGACTGGCTGATACCTACCAAGCCAATAAAATACATCCAAGACTCTGAATCCTCTTACAGAATGTTCCTTAGGTATGCTGCATATCACACTTCACAATCACAAGTTTACTTGTTACTTGTTTAGGGAGTGGAGTGGATTCACACCTACACAGAAGTACACTTAATTTCCAAGCCAAGAGAACATCATTCCAGCAGAAAGTCCTCCCAAACATTTTGGTATACTTACATTTCCCTTTTGCTACTTCCTTTCTGTTTTTAGTACAAGCAGTTTATTTTACATATCACTTTTTACCAGATAAGTATAATTTTGTTTTAACCTTCGTAGAACATAAGCAGGAGCGTCTCTCCTGACCTCCTGAGCCTGACTTTCATGACCTGGTCCCAAGTTCTCATTCACTTGAGAGTGAATGCTGTTTATGGGCTTCTTCTTCTCTTAGGCAACGGTCAGCCTCCTCAACAGTTTGTATTACTGAAAGGACAATCAACCTTTCAACTGAAAATTATGACTAGAAACAACTATTTCTACATAGTTGCACGCACGCACACACACATACATATATATATATACACATATATATATACACAGAGAGAGAGAGAGACACACACAACTTCTCGCTATGTTGCCCAGGCTGGTCTCAAACTCCTGGGCTCATGCAATCCTCCTGCCTCAGTCTCCCAAAGTGCCAGGCGTGAACCACTGTGGCCCAGACAGAAGCAACAAAATATTTACAGTACTTAGACCAAATTTGACAAATAATTTCAGTATAATTGATAAAAATATAATTGATAGACCTAAAAAAACTTTCCAAATAAGTCCTAGATGATATCTTAATCTTTTTCCTATCTTGCTTCTAATTTTTTTTCAAAATTTTATTGTGACTACATATAACAGAGATTCCTTAATGATTTAAGCTATATTTTGTTTATACATTTTACACATTTTTATAATTAATATTATTATTTTGGACATATTTAAACTCATAAATGTATCTATAATTATTTTATCCATGTGTTATTTTATTTATACATATTTTAACTCTATTTTGTGTTGTACTCTTTTTTTAACGCAAGTAGCTTCAGGTTGCTCTGTAGCAACCTTACTAGAAACAACTACATATTCAGATTCATGATCTGCCACACACAAAACTATTTCTTCAAAATGGGAGCAAATCCACTGGGAACTTGCCACTTCCCTAACACTGGAGCAGCCTCTGGCGAGCCCTGGGGATGATGACCCAGGCACCGGCCAATGGCTTAGACACTGCTGTTCTTATGTGGTGAAAAGGTCGGCGAAAAACAAAACAGCTGGGTGTGGTGGCTCACGCCTGTAATCCCAGCACTTCGGGAGACTGCGGCAAGAGGATTGCCCGAGCCCAGGGGTTCGAGACCAGCCTGGGCAACTGGGTGAGACCTCGTCTCTATAATATATCCAAAAATTAGCCAGGCGTGGTAGTGGTGCCTGTAGTTCTGGCTACCTGGAAGGTTGAGATGGAAGGATCGTCTGAGCCCAGCAGGTCGACGCTGGGGTGGCCGTGAGCGTGCCACTACACTCCAGCCCGGGCGAGGCAGTGAGACGCCGACTCAAAACAAACAAACAAACAAACAAAACCCCGACAACCCAATTACGAGGAAAGAATGACTTGGCCTCAACGTGGGCACCGAGGCTCCCCAGCACTGCCTCTCCACGTGGAGGGGAGGTTGGCTCTGTCTTCTAATCTACCAGTTCTTTTTTTTTTTAAGATGTGGGGTACAATTCAGGATTGGGTGTACAAGTGGTCATCACACAGGTAAAGTTTGGGGCTCCCTTTGGTTCCCACTTGGCCCGGTTTGAGATGAGGAGCCCTCATCGATGTTAGGTGTCCCCTCTCCCCAGCTCCCCTGGCAGTTTCCAACTAGTGCCCATCCCTTTCTTATAATATGGTAAATGTTCAGGATCCTCTTATGAGTGAGAACACGTGGTCCTCAGTTCTTTTTTTCTGTAATAAATCATTGAGGGTTATAGACCCTAAATCCATCCAAGTGGCTGCCAAGTCTGTAATTTTGTTCTTTATGACTGCATAATATTCCATCATGTATATGTACCACATTTTTTTATCCAGTCGAGTTTTGATTGACAGCGTGGTTGGTTCCGTGTTTTTGCGATTGAAAATAGTGCTGCAATAAACATCCAGCTACTCTTAATGTAGTCATTCTCTTTCCTGTTTAAAGTCCCAGGACCCATGTCTCATCACTACCCCCTTACTCTCCTTTATATTCCTCATTATAATAATAACTATCAAAAATCACAATGTCTATTTGCTTATTTATGACTCTTCCACTAGAATGGCAGGGACTCCAGTTCACTGCTGCAAACCCAGGGTTCAATAGAGTAAACTTCTCATGAACCTCACACACAGCATAGATTCATTAAATACCTGTGTACGGATATACTCTTTTCTTCAGTCCAGAGACTAACAACACGTGTTTAGTCCAACAAATTTTAGTTTGAAAGCTTTCAGAAATGTGCTTCATGATTCAGCAAATCTAAAAACACATTGTTCAACATTATAAGGTTGATTTGATACTTATTGGTATATCTGTATAAGAGAATACTGAGGAGACAATGAAAGGATGCCCTAGAAGAATATGTAACCACATTAAAAAAGTCCACAGCATATCATTAACAATAAAATGCAAATTGCAGCACAGTATATATAGTACAATCTCATGTTGATAAAATATATAGGCATAGAAAACATCTGAAGAGAAAATCTGTATGAGAGTTAGGTGATGACTTTTTAGATACAATATCAAAATTATAATATGCAAAGGAAAAAAAAGTTAAGCTTGACTTTATCAAAACTGTAAATTTCTGCTCTGCCGAAGAGAATCAAACGAAAAGGAAGAAAATATTTGTAAGACATATCTAATGAAGGACTTGTATCTAAAATATGAAAAGAGCTTTTAAAATTCAATAATAAGAAACAACCTCCCCCCAAAATGGGCAAAAGATCTGGACAAAATATATACAAAATGAGATACCCAAATGGCAAAAGCGTATATGTACAGATGCTCAGCATAAGCTGTCATGAACTGCAAATTAAAATCACAATGAAATACAAACTACACAGCAGTTAGAATGGCTGAAATCCAAAAGACTAACCAGCTTATTGCTGTGAAGGATGTGGAGCAACAAGAACTCTCCTTCATTGCTGGCGGGCATACCAAATGGGATTTGGAGGCAGTTGGGCAGTTTCTGACAAGGCTAAACATAGTCATGTCATGCAGTCCAGCAATTGCACTCCTAGGGACACAGCCAAAAGATTGAAAAATTCATGTCCACAGAAGAATCGACCCGTGAGTGTTCATAGCAACTTTAAATTGAAAGATGAAAGCAGCCAACTCGCCCGTCAGTAGATGAAAGGATAAACACATTGTGGCACAACCATTCAGTACTAAGATGTGGAACGTGACTCAGTGGTGAAAAGAAACGAGCTGTCAAGTTATGATAAAGCATGGATGAATCCTGTATGCATATTGCAAAGTGAAAACAGCCAGTCTGAACAGGCTATATGCCACAATTCCAGTTATATGACATTCTGAAAAAGACAAAATAATTTTAGGAGGAACAGTTGTCGGCAGGGACTCGGGGTGGGGAGGGTTGAGTGGGTGTAGCATGAGGTTTTTAGGACAGTGAGACTGCTCTGAATGATATTGTGGACATGTGTCATCCAAAGCCCATGAAACTTTACAGAGTGAGCCTCAATGCAGGCACATGTTTTTAAAAATCATTTCGAAGGTCAGAGAACCTTCACATGTGATCCTAGAATGCGGAAGGTGACAAAAGAGTCTAACTGTATTACATATGTACAGAACTTTACTGAAATAAGTGGGAAGCAAAAGTTTGGAAGCAAGTGAATAAAGGGAAACTAAAGGCAAAACAAACTGCACATAACTACTGTAATCCAGTAATAAGGTTGTTTCCATGGGAGAACAGGTTAACAATTCTGATCCGGCTACGCATGTATATGGAATTGAACCATATGTGAATGGGCGGCAGATGGTAGGAGCCAGGTTTCTCACTGTTGGAGTGGGAGGTTTTAGATAAGCAAGAAGAAGCCAGAATTATCACTATGGTAATGAATTAGAATGGGAGAAAGCAATACGAACTCATGCTTTAGCTGAAAATAGGTACATATGGTTCCATGTAGAAATATTATACACTTATACATATGTAATTTTGTGCTCTGTTCTGCTCAAAGGACTTAGAAACAAAGGCGCTCCAGGACTGAAGAGCACCCCTAGCATCCAGATATTGCTTTCTAATGTCATTCTCTAATGAAAAGATAAGGTCTCCTTGGAGAAATGGCTGATTCTAGTCCAGGGGTCATGAAGATGAGCCACGAAGATGAACAAATGCAGTACCAGAAAGTAAGAAATGATTCCCCCTCAACCCCCCCCGAAAAACTCAAATTTGAAAAAAAAACAACACCATGATCAAGGTATGTCAAAGGGCAAGGATACAGAAACCAATCGAAAGAGCTCCCAGTGGCCAAAGCTGGAACAATTTGAGCAAGGAAATAGAGTAGTATTAGATTACAACCCAAAGTATAAAATGCATATCCATGAATCCATACTGATATAAATAAATGATTAGATAAATAAATAACTAGAAGAAGGGAGATGAATTTCCCATGCAAAAAAAAATCCCAGATAATTTGTGTAGATACTCTCCCTTAAGGAGGTGGAGCATAACCCCCTGGTCCATAGTCTGGGCTGTAAATGGAGATTTCCTTCTAAAGAGGACAGGATGGGTGGCACGGGCGTAACATCACAATGGAGAACCCTGACACACACTGCCTCATCCAGGCGATCAAGGCTAACTCAGCAGTCATAAGTCATGTGTAGAGTTCACATCCCAGATACAATGTGGCCAGAAGGGCATTCTACCTGTGTGGTCTTCCTTCCAAAAACCCATAACCCCAATCTAATTATGAGAAAAAACATCAGACAAATCCCCATTAACAGACATTCTACAAAATTCCTGACCAGTACTCCTCAAAGCTGCCAGGGCTGTTAAAAACAAGCAAAGATTTAGAAACTGTCACAGCCAAGAAGGGCCTAAGGAGACATGATGACTAAATGTGATGTGGAATCCTGGGACAGAAAGAGGACATCAGGTTAAGACGAAGGAGATCTGGATAAAATACTCTAATCAATAATAACGCGCTGATATGAATTCATTAGTTGTAAGAAAGAAGCCATCCCAGTTTCTCTTATTTTAGCATCTGACATGGCTTCTTTCTTACAAGGAAATGCTCCGGACCTGAGACACACTTTTACCCAGCCATGCAAGGGTCAGCAGGCTGCCCACGACTGCTTTTCCCAACAGCGCTCATTCATGGGAATCTACCCCAGACAGTGTAACCACCTTTTGAAAAAGGGAGAAAGGAAACACAATGATCTCATAGAAGGTAACAGAAGCAAGTCATCTTAAATACCAAGGGAAAGAATACGGCAAGTCGTTATTATGAAAGAAACAATTACTTTTGCAAATTAAGCTTTGGGAATCATGCCAGAAAGGTAGCTGCCAAACTAGTAATGTGTGGTAGAAGCAGACACTCAAGTTCTCCCGAAAGATAGTCTCCCACATATGCCACAAAAGTCAGAGACCGACAGAGCACAACTTCTCCACCGAGAATGGCTGAGTCTCAGAGCGGTTCAAAGACATCAGCTCTACCCTTGGCTGATGCGCGGATCCCTCTGAAACCTGTCCTTCACATTTGTCTTTAGTGTGGGACTTCAGTGATGGCAAGTGTATCTGCCACTACGATGACTTGTTTCACTGTCAGATAGATTCCAAAATCAAGTTATATATATCGAGACTAAAATAGCCGATAATAATTTGTGGTTTTAAAAATAGCAAATGGTTAATGAAGAATAATTGTGAATTGAAGACATAAATAGCACTTATAAGGTGACAGTACCTAAGTGTTACCTAGAAAGGCAGCGTAGAGTATAGAGCTAAGAGCGCACGTTCGTATTCAACCTTGGGCAATGATTTCCCCTTTCAGTGCCTCAGTTTCTGCAGTTGTAAAATGGAGGTATTTATAGTGCCCACCTCATAGAGTTAAATGAGTTCATGTGTGTCAAGTACTTAGAGTGGCATAGGAAGTTCTATATAAAAGTGAACTGTTATAATCACAAGGGCGCTCAGGTGCTTTTAGCCACCTCTTTTTTACTGCCTCCTACGCTCAGACCTCCTCCTACGCTCAGACCTCCAACCCCAACACCATGTGGACCCCCTTATCCCTGACGGCCACTCACTCACTTCTCCATGGTACAATCATGCTCTGAGTGATCCAGAAGCAAAGGGCTCTTCCCTTCCTCCCTTCTCTTGTCATTGCAGTTGCCACATCCTAAAGTCTCACTGGCCCAGTCCTTGCATGTTTTTCATGTCGCCATCACTAACACTAAACTCCACCAAAATAATGAATGAATGGTCTATTAACTTGTTATCCTGTTTCCTTTATCCAGCCCAACTCGTTCACACCCTGATGCCAGGTTAAATTTTCTTTTTATTTTAATAAAGCTTTGTTGAGATATAATTCACAATCCAAAAAGCGCACACTTTTAAATGTACCACTCAATGGTTTTCAGTATTCACAGACTTGTGCAACCTTCACCATTATCTGCTTATAGAACATTTTCGTCACCCCAAAAAGAAACTGGTTGGCAGTCACCCCTCATTTTACCCTTCTCCCAGCCATTTTACCCTTCTCCCAGCCTAATCTACTTCCTGTCTTATGGATTTGGCCAAATTTGGATAGTTCATATAAGTAAAATCACATAATATGCAGCCCTTTGTGTCTGGTGTCATTACTTTAGCATAAGCCTTTCAAGTTTCATTCACATTATGGCATATATCAGTACTTCATTTCTCTTTATAGCCAAATATTATTCCATTGCATAACTATAACCACATTTTGTTCATCTGTTCATCAGTTGATGCTAATTTGGATTGTTCCCACATTTTGGCTGTTACCAATAATACTGCTACAAGCATTTGTGTACAAGTTTTTGGCAAATGCTATGTCTTCCATTTGCTTGGGTATACATCTAGAAGCAGAATTGCTAGATCAGATGATAACTCTCTGCTAGGTTTGCGAGGCACTGTCATTGTTTTCAAATGTAGCTGCACCATTTTACATTCTCTCCAGAACTATACGAGGGATTTTCATCTTCACCAACACTTGTTATTATCTGCCTTCTACTTATAGCCATCCTAGAGTGTATGAAGTGTTATCTCATAATGACTATTTTACTGGTCATCTGTATCTATTCTTTAAAACAAGTCTACATGTTTCCCCATTTTTTTTACTAGAAAGATGTGGGGTACATTCAAGTTTAGGTGTATACAAACGTGGATTATGCAGATACCCTTGCTGATGAGGTATGCCCCTCCCTCCTCTAGCAGTTTCCTTCAACTGCCAATCCCACCCACCCTCCCCTGAGAGTTTCCCACTACTGCCAATTCCTTTCTTATAGTATTATAATTGCTCAAGAACCACATATGAGTAAGAACATATGGTACTCTGTTCATTGTTTCTGTGATAGATCACTGAGTATGATTGACTCTAAATCCATTCAAGTTGCTTCGAAGTTCATATGTTTATCCTTTATGGCTACATAAATTCCATTGGGTATATGTACCACATTTTTTTAATCCAGTCCAGCTTTGATGGGCAACATGGTTGGTTCCATGTTTTTGCTATTGTGAATAGAACTGCAGCAAACATATGTGTGCAGGTATCATTTTGGTAGAATGATTTGAGTTCCTTGTAGTATATTCCCAATAGGGGAATTGCTGGGTCATATGGAAGGTAAACTTCTAGGTCTTTCAGAAATTGCCACACTGTCTTCCAGAGAGGTTGCACTAGTTTGCATTCCCACCAGCAGTGTAGAAGCATTCCTTTTTCTCCACATCCTCACCAGTACCTGTTGTTGCTTGTTTTATTAATGATGGCCATTCTTACTGGGGTTAGGTGGTATCTCAGTGTGGTTTCGATTTGCATTTCTCTGATGATAAGTGAGGCTGAGCACTTTTTCATGTGTCTGCTGGCTGCCCACATATCTTCTTTTGAGAAGTGTCTATTCTTGTCTTTTGACCACTTTCTAATGGGGCTGTTTGTTTTTTCCCTTTCGGTGCATTTGAGTTCATGTAGATCCTAGATGTTAGGCCTTTGTCAGATATACTGTTGGTAAATATTTTTTCCCATTCTATGGGCTGTCTCCCTGCTCTCTTGATGGTTTCTTTTGCTTTGCAGAAGCTCATCAGTTTGATGAGGTTCCACTTATCCATCTTATTTCTTAAGGTATGGGCATTTAGGGTTCTGAATAGGAATCGGTAGCCAGTTCCAATCTCCATAAGGCTGTCCCCTGCATTTTCTAAGATTCTTGTAGTCTGAGGTTTTACGTTTAGGTCTTTGATCCATTTAGAGTTAATTTTTGTGCAAGGTGATAGGTAGGGGTCCTGTTTCAATCCTCTGCATGTGAACAGTCAGTTTTTCCAGCACCATTTACTGAATAGGTTCTCCTCTCCCCAGAGGTTGTTGTTGGAGGTTTTGTCAAAGATGAGTTGGTTGAGAAATTGAGACTTTGCTACTGGAATCTCTATCCTGTTCTATTGGTCTATGTACCTGTTCTTGTACCAATACCAGGCTGTTTTGATTACTGCAGTCTTACAGTAAAGTTTGACGTTTACAAGTGTGATACCTCCTGCTTTGTTTATTTTGCTAAGGATTGTTTTGATTATTCATGGTTGTTTATGTTTCCATATGAATTTCTACATTGTCATTTTCAGTTATGAGAAGAATGATGTTGGTACCCTATTTTTTTTTTTTTATAAACAATAGAAATTTATTGCTCACAGTTCCAAGTCTAGGAAGTCCAAGATCAAGGTGCCAGCAGATTCAGTATATAGTGAAGGCCCGTTCCTCATAGATCATACTTCTGTTTTTTATAGATGGTGCCACTGTGAGGGCATTCCCTTTGACCTCTTTTATAAGGACACTAATACCATCCTTGAAGGCAGAGTCCTCATTACTTAATCATATCCCAAAAGCCCCTATCTTTTTTTTTTTTTCATTAATCAGTATTTTTTATTATGGTTTTGTGGGGTACAGT
>NW_007250845.1:0-56752 GCF_000164805.1 Carlito syrichta
GGAGGGGGAGGGGATTAACAGTAGCAAATATCTGTCTGGGGCTGGGAAAACACCTCTTATCAACAGGGTGTCTGAATGAAACGTAATTGTACACCTAACCCTTAACTGTACCCCACAAAACTATAATAAAAATACTGATTAATTATTAAAAAAAAAAAAAAAAAAAAAACAATATACACAACCTGCCTGTGCTTCAGTGTCCCACTTTTTTTTCTTTCAGTTTCCCACTTAAAAAAATTTTTTTTTTAATTTTTAAATTTTTTATTTTGAGGATTTCAGGGACAATTCAGGGTTAGGTATACAAATGTTCATAATGCAGGTACCCTTGTAGATGAGGTTCTCCTCCCCCCCAGCAGATTTCCACCGCTGCCAATTCCGCCTCACCCCCTGCCCCTTCCTCAGCAGTTTCTTGTTACTGCCAATCCTTTTCATAAAGTATTATGATAATTGTTCAAGGTCCACTTATGAGTGAGAACATGTGGTACTCAGTTCTTTGTTTCTGTGATAGATCAGTCAGTATTATAGACTCTAAGTCCATCTAAGTTGCTGTGAAGTTCATAATTTTGTCCTTCTTTATGGCTGCAAAATATTCCATTGTGTATATGTAGCACGTTTTTTAAAATCCAGTCCTCTATTGATGGGCAGCTTGGTTGGTTCCATGTTCTTGCTATTGTGAACAATGTTGCAATAAACATACATGTGCAGGTATCTTTTTCATAGAGTGATTTGAGTTCCTCTGGTATATTCCCAGTAAGGCGATTGCAGGGTTATATGGAAGGTCGATTTTTAGATCTTTTAGGAATGGCCAAACTGTTTTCCACAGAGGTTAGATTAGTTTACACCCCCACCAACAGTGTAGAAGTGTTCCCTTTTCCCCGCATCTTCTCCAGCGTCTGTTCTTTTTTGAGTTATTGATGAAGGTCATCCTGACTGGAGTTAGTGGTATCTCAGTGTAGTTTTAATTTGCATTTCTTTGATGACTAGTGAGGCTGAGCATTTTTCCATGTATCTGTTGGCTGCTGGTATGCCTTCTTTTGAGAAGTGTCTATTCATATCTTTTACCCACTTTGTAATGTGGCTGTTTGTTTTTTTCTTTTTGGCACATTTGCGTTCCTTGCAGATCCTAGGTGTTAGGCCTTTGTCAGACATACAGTTGGCAAATATTTTTTCCCAGTCTGTGGACTGTTCTCCCTGCTTTCTTGATGATTTCTTTGGCTTTGCCGAAGTTTGTCAGTCTGATGAAGTACCACTTGTCTATTTTATCTCTTATGGCATGGGCACTTAATCAGCAATTTGTTGCCAGTTCCAATTTTCATAAGGGTGTATCCTGGGTTTTCTAAGGTTCTTATAGTTTGAGTTTTATGTTTAGGTCTTTGATCCATTTAGAGTTGATTTTTTGTAGGTTTTTAAAAGTTTCCTACTTTTAAAATAGATCAGTAGAGCAAGTCTGGTGACTCACATCTGTAATCCCAGCATTTGGGAGGCCAAGATGGAAGGACTGCTTGAGCCCAGGAGTTTGAGACCAACCGGGGCAGCATAACAATACCTCATCCCTACAAAAAATAAAAATAAATTAACCAGGCATGGTGGTGTACACCTGAAGTCCCAATTTGGGAGGCTGAGGCAGAAGGATCATCTGAGCCCAGGAGGTCAAGGTTGAGCCCTGATTATGCCACTGCACTCCAGCCTGGGTGGCAGAATGAGACTCCTAACTCAAAAAAAAAAAAAAAAAGATCCATAATACTTCTGTTGCAGGGTTTATATGAGGGCTGAACACAATTGCAATGCATATAAAATGCTTAACAAATCTTTCAGGGGCCACATGCCAGGTATTTATTTCCTTATCATTGAGTGGGAGAGTGACAATATCTCAAAATGGGGGAACATGACGGAGAAAAGCATCCCACATCTCCATTCTTGGAGAAAATAGTAAAGGAGAGACAAGAGGAGGCTTGCGAGTTGTCTACGAAGAGATGACATCCTAGTTATTGAGTAGGTCACCTATCTCTTTTTTCATTTTTTGATGTGTACACATGTGGCTTGCACTTGTGGCTTACATTTTGCTTCTAATGGTCTACTTCTCTGGAATGTGAGCTTGGGGGTAGGGGGCAGGAGCCAGGCCTGATTGATTTCTTTTTCTCTAGCATCAGCATGGTGTCTGTTTGGGAAGCGTTGGTAGGAAAAAATCATGTGTAGGATGAGGGCCTTTGGTGACAACGTGGCAGAGGCAGAAAAGAAGGACAGATGACAAAAGTAAAGAGTGATGGCTTGGCAGAATTAATGGGACCTTGAGAAAGCCTTGGAAGAAACAGAAAACTTACTGCACCTGGGGAATTACATGAACCTTGGTTCAAACTCAGGTACTGCTATCAACCAATAAATGACCTTGACAAATGACAGTGACCCCGAGTCTCAGGTTTTTCATAGGTAAACCATAATGATTCTAGTCCTGACCTCATCACCTTTCAAGGAGAAATAAAGGAGACTATGTTGTTAAGATGCTTGGCACACTCCCTGAAGCATAATGAACGATCAATAAATGCTAAGTCTTTTTATTAGCTTTTATGGGCCTGTTGTGAAAGAAAAGCAATTTTTAAAAAGTTGCCCGAAGCCAACCAGCATCAAGTCATTTCCCTGCTGAATATTAAAACAGAATTTTTAATCTGAGATGACAAAAATAATTTGAGCTGGCAGATGGCTTAGTGTTGTCACCCACTTTGTTGTTTGGAATTGAATGGATTGTACATAAATACCGCTGAACTCTTTCCTTGTTTGGAAAAGCACCTGGCTTCGAGATCTGCTGCAATGTTCTGTGGTGTTGAAACAGCCCTCTGCCCTGGCACTGCAGCACAGCTACACAGGCAGGTGAACCGAATCAGTCAGGACAGGTGGGTTATGCTTTGTAACACAAAATCCCTAAATCTCAGTGGCTTAAAACACATCTGCTCCTCAGTTATGCTACATGTCCATTTCAGGTCACTTCAGGGCCTTTCTTCATGGTATCCTCACTCAAAAGCCTAGGCTAGAAAGTGCCCAGGATCATGGATACCAGAAAACAGGAACATGGTGATACCCACAGTGGCTTGTGAAAACTTTAGCCAGCAGTGACATACCTCTCTTGCTCACATACATTGAACAGAGCAAGCTATATGTTCACCTAAGTTCAAGGGAAAGGGAAGTGTAATATTATTATGTGACTAGAAGAAGGGGACTGGAACGCATGTCCATGAACAGCTCTAATGATGGCCAATGTCTGAGTAGATGATCTCTCAATGACAGAGAGGATGCCACCCAATGTCTCAAGATCAAATTCTGATATGCTAACAAAATCCTCCTCAATTTCACATCACCAGAAAGTAAGAAAATACAAATTTAAATGATGCATTATTTTTTAAAACAACTGAATTAGTAAGACAGTTTTCAAAAATCTACAACATCCAATTTTTGTAAGGTTTCAGTGATATGATACATGCATCCACTGCTGGAGTCACCATAAATCACAAAACAGAACATGTGTTTTGGAAAGCAAATTGGCAGTATGTAGCAGAGCAAGAAACAAAAGTTCATATCCTTTGGCACAGTTGTCCAGCCTCTCAGGATTGATCTGAATGAAACCATCCAAAAGCTACAGACCCAAAGACATTTATTTATTTATGATAAAAATGTTACTATTACTAATTATAAAAGAAAAATATTATTTATCACAGAAAAAAGTGAAAACTATTTAAATGTTCTACTACAGGGGATTGGCTAAACACATTATAGGAACTCATGCATGGGATATTATTTATATATTTTCAATGACATAAAGTCTAACAAACTGAAAATATACTAATAAACATTAAATAAAAATAGTGAAAACAAAATAACATGTAAATAATGATCAAACTGTTCAAAAATGGATACAAAACAAAAATGCTGAAAATAATCAAACAAAAGTGCTAATGGTGATTACATCATTATTATTTTTGTCTCAAACATAATAATGAAAAATTTTTAAATGCAGTCTGAGCAAACTAAACATTATCTCTTTCAAGTGTCTTCTTAGGCAGCAGCTACATTTAGAACATGGTCTCTCTGTGAGAACAGGGATCTATAATAACACCTGTTCATAGTAGGTGCTCAAAAGCATTTATTGTGCAAGTAAATGAAAAAAAGATAAAAAAGGACCAGAAAGAGAAAAATGAATACATGAATTTCGAATTGAGAACATGGGCATGGAGGGGTCATCTCTCTTAAGATTCCTGACTAGTTTCCATTAACCACTAATGAGAGAAGTTGTCTTCAGGTCTGGGATGAACAGCTTCCCAGGATCAATTCTGTGTGGGCAAGAAGGTTCTAGCAGCCATGAACCAAAAGAAACTCTCTTTTCTTCGTGATATTACCACTTTGATGTCTCTTCTGCTTTTGTTTCCTTCTCTCCTTCAACTATCCCTCTCTGGATTTTGCCTTTCCTTCTCTCCAAGACTGGCCCTTCCCCCAAGTTTTTGAGTTGGATCAACTGCCTGTTAGAAAGAGCAGATGTTTTCCCTCAGACAAAGAAAAGATAATGGTGATGTTTCTGTCATGTCACTCTTCTTCCCTATTTTAATGACCTGCTTTAAATTCAAATTATTTAATAAAATGCCCAGAAAGACTTAGAGCTTTTCCAAAGGTTTCCCTATAAAATACAGCCCTTACATAGTTTTTTTCTTTTTCTTTTTTTTTCTTTTGAGTTGGAGTCTCACTCTGTCATCCGGGCTGGAGTGCAGTGGCACGCTCACGGCCACCGCATCCCCAACCTGCTGGGCTCAGGTAATCCTTCTGCCTCAGTCTTCCAAGTAGCTGGAACTACAGGTATGAGCTACCACACCTGGCTAATTATTTGATTTATTGTAGAGATGAGGTGTCACCAAGGTTGCCCAGGCTGATCTCGAAGCCCTGAGCTCAGGCAATCCTCTCGCCTTGGCCTCCTAAAGTGCTGGGATTACAGGCTTGAGCCACCATGTTTGGTCTTACTTAATTTAAATATACAAGATTGGCATGTATGGTTGTATAGGGACCATATTATTTATCAACAATATCATGGTTTTTAAAATTCATTATACTATTTTTAACAAATAGAAGTAAATTCTTTTTTCCTGACAAAATCTGTATATATCATGATAACTTTCTGAAAGATGAAAGAAAAACTGTCTTAAAGAATTTTTTTTCCAATTTGAACAAAGTGCCATGTGGACTATGATGGCCCTGAAGTATGCTCGATGGGCACGCATATTAGTTCTTGCCTTTTTCTCCATAATCTACTCTCGAAAGGGTTACACAGGTTCTGTAAATAGGCAAAGAGGGCCAAGTGTGTTCTTCTTTAGAAAGTAGTGGGGTCTATCAAAAGTTAGAGAAGAGAGCATAGGCCTAGTGTAAATGCCTTCATATTTGCATATGCCAAAACTCAAAGAAGTCTCAGAAGGTCTCCAAGTGAGTGGTTCTCAATCAGGGGCAATTTTATTCTTCCCAGTGGGCAGTTGGCAACATGTTTAGGCGGGGTTGTACTGGCATCTAATGGGCAGTGGCCAAGGATACTGCTAAACATCCTACAGTGCACAGAACAGCACCCTGCGCCCCCAACAAAGAATTATGTGGCCCAAAATGTCAATAATGCCTAGGTTGAGAAATGGCAATCTAATATGTGGCAAATAGAAAGATAGAAAAAAAGAAAAGAGACTTTTCGTCAGTGCAAACAGAACCCCCAAACCCTAAGCAAATCTTTAGGTGTGTATGGTACAAATAAAAAAGGATGAGCCAATCCCTGGCCCCAGTACAGTTAAAGGGAATGACTGAGAAGTAAATAAAGAACTATGGGCATCCCCAGGAAAATGATAGCCCCAACCTCTCTTTTTGTGGATCCCTGGAAGCAGCACTCTGCTCTCTACCCTCGTTCTTTGCCCACATATTTGTGTAGTGTGTTGTCTCATATATAGGTTACAGGAATCATGATCATAGCTGTGTGTTGCAGGGAAAAATGTTTCATTAGTGCATAACCATTGGAAGAAGTATTTTGGCATCTTAAATTCTTTCCTGACAGAAATCTTTACCCATGGTATGATCTTGCTGCTGTATTTGGACACTGCATTCTATAATACCACTGGTTTTTAAAAAGGTTGGGTGCTATGGTTCAGGTATACTTTGATATTTGCAGCCTGGACTGAACCTCCTGTAAGTTACTTTAGTGGAGAAATTATTTCTGAATTTCCAACTAACACAAGCAGATTTTAACTCAATTTGGATGTAAGATTGGCATTGACTACACATCCCAGTCAATCTGGAGGTCCTATAAATGGACAAACAACATGTTGTCTCATCAATAAATTCTTTATAAAGATGTGTTGAATATAGCACACTGCTTCTTTCTATATGGTCAGTGGGCCCATAAAGACACAATAAAATCTTCTGAGATTCCATGAATCAAATTGATTTTAGGGCATCACTACCTTATCTGGGAATCATACAGAGATTTCTCTTACAAAGAGATGGGAGAGTTGAGAAAGACACTTATGTGGTGACAAAAGTACTTTAAAAAACAGAAAATCAATGAATAAAATACTATATTTTTAGTGTCCAGTACAGCATCTGAAGGGCTGGGAGTTTTAAACACGAAAAAAATATTTTTGCCCACAAACTGGGAAAAAGTTTTTGCCAACTCCAGGTCCGACAACGGCTTAACATCTTGGATCTATAAGGAACTCAAATGTGCTGAAAAGAAAAAAACAAGCTGGGCTTGTTGGCTCAGCCTGTAATCCCGCACTTTGGGAGACTGAGGTGAATGGACTGCCTGAGCCCGTGGGTTCGAGACCCACCTGGGCAATTTGCCGAGACCTCATCTCTACAATAAATCAAGAAAAATTAGCCGGGCATGATGGCGCATGCCTGTAGTTCCAGCTACTCGGAAGGCTGAGGTGGAAGGATCGCCGGAGCCCAGCAGGTCGAGGCTGCGGTGGCCGGGAGCAGTGCACTACAGTCTGGGCGACAGAGTGAGACTCCAACTCAAAAAAAAAAAAGAAAAAAACCAAACAACCCCATTATAAAGTAGGCAAAACTATGAACAGATACTTCTCAAAGGAGGACATCCAAGCAGCCAACAGACACATTAAGAAATGTTCAACCTCACTAATCATCAAGGAGATGCAAATCAAAACCACACTGAGATACCACCTAACTCCAGTCAGAATGGCAGTTATCAATAATTCAAAAAATAACAGTTGCTGGAGAGGGTGTGGTGAAAAGGGAATACTTCACTGTTGGTGGGAATGCAAACTAGTACAACTTCTGTGGAAAACAGTGTGGCGATTCCTAAAAGCTCTAAATATCGACCTCCCATATGACCCTGCAATCCCCCTGCTGGGAATATACCCTGAAGAACTCAAATCACTCTATGAAAAAGATACCTGCACACGTATGTTTATTGCAGCACTGTTCACAATAGCAAGAACCTGGAAGCAACCATGGTGTCCATCAAAAGAGGACTGGATTAAAAAAATGTGGTACATATATATGATGGAATACTACGCAGCCATTAGAAAGAACAAAATCATGAACTTCGCAGCAACCTGGATGGAACTAGAGTCTATAATACTGAGTGACTTCTCACAGAAACAAAGATCTGAGTATCACACGTTCTCACTCATATAGTGGACCATGAACAACCATCGTAATACTATAAGAAAAGGACTGACAGTGGTGGGAAACTATGGGGGGGGCAGGGAGGGGAAGGGAGGTGGGATTAATAGTACTACTATCTGTCTGGGGACGGGGAAACACCCCTTATCAACAAGGGTGCCTGAACGAAGCATATTGGTATACCTTACCCTTAAATGTACCCCACAATATCAAAATAAAAAATATTGATATATATATATAAAAAAATAAAATATTAAAAAAAAACTGATAGATGGACTTTGCAGCAACTTGGATGGATTTGGAGTCTATCCTACTCAGTGATCTATCACAGAAGCAAAGAACTGAGTACCACATATTCTCACTTGCAAGTGGACCCTGAACACCTGTCACAATACTACAAAAACGGGATTGGCAGTAGTGGGATACTGCTGGGGTTGGGAGCACATAATCTCAATAAGGGTGCCTGATCCTAATTCAGGTGAAGTGAGGTCCAATGGGAGGCCCAAAGCTTCACCTGTACCTAAACCACTTATGTACTTAAACCTGACTTGTACCACCAACTTTAAAAAATAAATAAGTAAATAAAACTAATAGATGATATAGATAGCCCCATTTAAAAAAATTTAATTTAACTAGAATTTCTTTTCATAAGTATACAAACAGATTGATATTTTAAAAACAGTTACATGGTTTTCCAAATTACCAATAGCCTGAAGATTAATTTTGGCTGTTTTCAATACTTGATATTTTAAAAACAGCTACATGGTTTTCCAAATTACCAATAGCCTGAAGATTAATTTTGGCTGTTTTCAATACTTTGCTATCAGTATTTCAGTATTTTGATATAATAATGATTGAATGTTACTATTTTCTTAAATTTCAGCTTTCCCATTTATGAGTATATTCATAGGTTAAATTCCTAAAAGTGAGACCAAAACACATATTTTTATTTTGAAGTATATTGCTAAATTGCTCCCCAAAGAGGCTGTAACAATTTCCATTCCACAAGGATGTATGACAATGACAATGCCTGTTTCCCACATCATCCACACATTACATTAACATGATTTTTAATGAATAAATAGAGCAAACTGATTTTTTTCTATTAAAATATTTTCTCTCATGTTAACTTATTATATGGCATACATTCGTTTGATACTCCTACAAGAGCTAAGGCATTAAAAAATATTTTAAAGAAAGAGGGGGGAAATGCAAATATTAATGCTGAACACAGCATGTCCTATAACAAATAATTATTTTCAGCTTTGTCCAGGAGCTGTCAGTCAAAGGCAGTAAAACCTGAACTATAGAGATTCTTGGGTTCTATAATCAGCCACCCCAGCTTATTGTTACTGCTAGTAAGACAGCATTTCAAGGTAGCTCTAAAACTCTTCATTAATTCACCTTAGATGGCCAACAGATTGATCAATTTGTAAATAAATGAGATTTGTTTCCTTGCAGTTCTTCATACCCCATATCATACTTTTAGAAATTTTTCCAACATCTTTTTTTTTCTTTTACTTTTATTATGAAAATTTCAAATGTGGACCAGACATAGTGTCTCATGCCTATAATCCCGGCACTTTGGGAGGCTAAGGTAAAAAGATCTCTTGTGCCAGGAGTTCTAAACCAGCCTAGGCAACATAGTGAGATCTAGTCTGTGTCTCTCTCTCTCTCTCTCTCTCTCTCTCTCTCTCTCTCTCTCTCTCTCTCCCCCTCCCCCTCAATACACATACACACACAATTAGTCAGGTGTGGTGGCGTGCACCTGTAGTCTCAGCTACTCAGGAGGCTGAGGCAGAAGGATTACATGAGCCCAGGAGGTTGAAGCTGCAGTGAGCTGTGGTTGTGCCACTGTACTCCAGCCTGGGCAACAGAGTGAGACCCTGACTCAAAAAAAAAAAAAAAAAAAATTCAAATGTACATGAAGTGGATAGGATAATATAAAGAATTACATGTGTTCCTTTTCCACTCCCACTGCTTCACTTGACTAGAAAAACAAAAAAAGAATTGCATTCCCAAGATTCAAAATTTGTCAAGATTATGTCAGTCTGTACTATCAAACATTTTTTGTTTTTGTTTTTGGTTTTTTTGTTTGTTTTTTTGGCTGGACATTTTAAAGCAAATTCCAGACAGTATGTCATTTCATCCATAAATATTTCAGTGGAAGGCAGATATTTTGTGCACATGTCTAGCAGGAGGCCAGGACCAGAGAACATGGTTACTATAATAAATATTGAGAGCAGGGAGGCATAGCGTCGTCATGCTCCAGATGGGCTTAAATGAAGGATGTGTTTTCCCTATAAGAGGAAAAAAATTGGAAAAACAGCTGCTAGGAACTTGGAATCTTTAGTTTTTGCCTTTTTGAGTCATTATCTGAGGCATGACCTCAAATATCCTCAGTGGAACATCATTTTTCATATAATAAAGTAGTACAAAATAAGACAAATTCAGTTATAGTTGTAATTCTAACTCTCTTCCTCCAACAATTAATAGAGCAAGTAGACCAAGAACCATTAAGGATCAACTGGCTTGACCCAAATGCTATACAGAGAACACTCCACCCCAAAATAACAAAACACACATTCTTTTCCAGCACATATGGAACATTCCCCAAGATGGAGCATATTGTGGCCCATAAAACAGACTCCAACAAATGTGAAACCACTGATATCATATAAACCATTTTTTTTCCAGATCACAAAGAATTCAACTGGAAATTATAACAAAAAGATATCTAAAAAATCACTGGGTGTTTGGATATTAAACAACATACTTCCAAATCCATGGGTCCATGGATCAAAAAAAAAATTCAATAGGGCAAAGAACAAATCACAATAAAATTAGGAATTATTTTGAACTGTTTGACAAGGAAAGCACAGCATACTAAAATTTGTGAGATGCTGCTAGAGCAGTGTTTAGAAAGAGATGTGTACATTCAAAACAAAGGACTTAAATAAATGATCTAAGTATCTATTTTAAGTTAGAGAAGAGTAATCAGAGAAACAAACTAATCAGAGCAAATAAAACAACAAAGACAGGAGAAAGAATCAGTAAGTTAGAAAATAGGCAAAATAGAGAAAAATGAAGTCAAAATTCTGTTTCATTGAAAAGATTGACAAAGTTGGTAAGTCTTTAGTTAGACTAATCAACAAAAAAATGAGACCTATTACCAATATAAGAAATGAAAGAGCACACATAATTATAGACAATACCTATATAAACAACTTAGTGGCAACTAATTTGACACCCTCAATTAAATGGAAAAATTCCATGAAAGACACAATTAAAGCTCACTCCATAAATAGACGCATGAAATAAATATGTGAATAAAAGAAATTGCCTTTGTAGTTAAGATAATACTAAGTGACCTCTCACAGAAACAAAGATCTGAGTACCACATATTCTCACTCATATAGTGGACCTTGATCATCCAATGCACTACTATAAGAAAATGACTGACAGTGTTGGGAAACTATGGGGGGGAGATGGGACTAATGGTAGTAAACATCTGTCTGGAGACGGGGAGACACCAATTATCAACAAGGAGGCCTGAATGAAGCATATTTGTATACCTAACCCCTGACTGTACCCCACAATATCAAAATAAAAAATATCAATTATAAAAAAAAAAAAAAGAATCTTACAAAGAAAACCTAAGGTCCATTAGGCTTCAGTTATTGATTCTACCAAATATTTGAAGAAGTGACATCAATTTTATGCAAACAGTTCCCCACAATAGACGACTAGGGAACAGTCCCAAATCATTTGATAAGGCCAGTATTAACTCTGATAACCAAATCACACAAAGGCATTAAGAAAATTACAAAGCAGTACCTAATGAACATAAACACAAAAATTACTTATAAAATCTAGCAAATCTAATCTAGCAATATATATTAAGGATCACACATGATGACAACGGGGTTTAACTCAGAAATTCAAGGCTGTTTTAAAATCAATAAACTTAATTCACCATATTAACAGACTAAAAAATAAAAATTATGTAGGTATTTCAATATATTCAGCAAAAGAATTTCATGAAACACATTCAAGATAGAAACTCTCAGCAAATTAGGAATAGAAATGGACCTCCCTTAGCCTAATAAAAGGTATTTACAAAAACATCTACAGTTAACATTGGGAAAACTGAATGTTTTCCTGAGATTCTGGACAAGGCAAGGATGTTCACTCTCTTCTATATAATGTTGTACATTATACTACAGATCCTCACTGGTACAATAAGGCAAATGAGAGAGACAGAGACAGAGAGAGAGAGAGAGAGAGAGTCATGTATGTAGAAAATTCTAGGAATCTACCAAAAAAAAAAATAAAATAAAATAAGAATTGAGCAACTTAGCAAGGTTGCAGCATACAAGACTGCAAAAGATCAGCTGTGTTTCCAAAGTAATGGGTGATAAATGGATACAAAATTTTGGGTGAAGAGGCTGTTTAATGATCTCAAAATATCTTTGCATGATTGCTAGTGACAGCTAACAGGAAAAGAATAATAGCTTTACCATAGAGAAACTGGAAAACACTTTGACCAGGTGACCAAAATTAACATTACCTGCCTGGGAAACATAGAAATACCCTACCTCTACCAAAATAAAAAATAAAAGTAACCAAGCTTGGTGACGTGTACCTACTGTCCTAGCTACTTGGAAGGCTGAGGTGGGAGGATTTCTTGAGCCCAGGATAGTTTGAGGCTGCAGAGAGCTATAATTGTGCCACTGCACTCTAGCCTGGGCAACAAAGTGGGACTTTGTCTCAAAAAAATAAAAATAAAGAAAAATTAACCTTGCCAATGACAGGTAAATGGATGTCAGTACTCCCCAACAGAATGTTCTGAGAAGGACACAATAGCACTTAAATAGTTTTCTACCTGGGGTGCATAACATGAATCTTTTCACAAGGAAACCAGAAAAACCCCAATTGGGGAATATTCTGTAAATAACTGGTTTATATTCTTCAAATGTCTCAATGTCATGAAAGAAAGAAAAGGCTGAAGAACGCTTCCAAATTAAAGGAGACTAAAGAAACATGACAACTAAATGCAATATCTATTCTGCAGCAGACCCAGTAATAGAGAGGGAAAAAAATGAAATAAAAGACATTATTGGAACTATGGACTGTAGATTAAGCATAAATATTATATAAATGTTAAATTCCTGAACTTGATAACTCTGCTTGGTTATGTAAGAGAGTATTCTTATTCATAGGCAGTAAGTACTCAGTGAAGTGTAAAGGGGTAAAGAAGGGTGACATATGCAAATTACTGCCAATGGTTCAGAAATAAAATAATAATGTGTGTTTATATATGCACACACACACAAAGAGATACATCAAATGTGATAAAATGTTACACATTAATGCATCTATTTAAAGAGTATTCATAAGTTCTCTGTTATGTTTATATAACTGTTCCATAAGTTTGAAATTTTTTCAAAATAAAAATTCTGAAAAAGAGAAAAACCTTCCCATGACTCATAAACTCCCCAAATAAAGTCTGTCAGTGTCTTTGTTTTTATCAATGAGTTAAATGTTGATAAAAGTTAGCTTTCCTGTGTTCATGATATCATCCCAATTAATGACATGAGTTTTTTTTTTTTTTTACATGAAATGTCAACAGCCACTTCAATGAAGGGTAAAGGGGCAGTTTGAGAGCCACAGATAAAGCCTGGCCTTGCATTTTATTTTTGTCACTTGGGACATTTCCTTAATAGTTGTGAGCTTTAGTGTATTTGCTGAAAAATGGGAATAAAGTATAGAAATATACCTATATTGCAAGGCTGCAATAAGAATTACAATGAAAGAGGGTACAAATGCATGCCTTTAAGAGGTACATACAATGATATAATTCTCAGACTAAACCAAGCCTCTGCTACAAGTTCTCCAAAGTTTCTCAGCTCCTTCAGAACAGAAAAGTCCTCACAATGGCCCCCAGTATCTCACCTGACCTGGCCTCTAGCTACTGATCTTGTCTCCTGGCTTCCCTGTTCTATAAATACCTCCTGGCTCTGCAGCTTTTTGGTTCTGTTCTGTGACTGAACCACACTTAGCTCAGATGCACATGGCTTCTCCTCAGCCCCACTATAGTTTTCTACTCAAATGTCATCTTATTATGAGGCTTTCCCCTCAAAATTTCCTACATACAGTACACACACTTGATCCTCAGTCATTCTCTGTTTTTAATTCTTATTTATTTGCTTTTCAGCACATGTCCACCTAATTCACTATATGTTTATTTATTCACTGTCTGTGTCCCTCCCTTAAAATATCTGCTATATAAATGCTAGAATTTCTATGTTCAGTATCTTCAGCACATAAGGAAGCACTAGTCACTTAATGGACTCTCAATAAATATTTGTTAAATGACTGACTGACTGAATGAATGAATGAATGAATGAATGGATAAATGAACAAGAAGTTAATCTTGCACAGTATCTAGTACATATACAGTCAATGCTTTATAGATAATATCATCAGTCCATTAGTTAAACTTTAAAAACAATATCAAAAAATTAGGCGACATCTATCACAATTAATATCCCCACTGTTTCTGAAATATAATGAATTAAAATGTATTTTATTTTTAGAATTTCATAGTTGTCTTGGAGATTATTTGACATGTGACCAAATCAGGCTTGGAAATCACTGAGTCACGATTTTGAAGAAGGAAGAGAGGGAAGAAATAGTCTTTACACAAATATAGTTAGATATTTGACTATTTCTTTCCTTGTGGTGCTACCTAATTATCAATACTGGTCAACTCCCCAATAAAAGGTTTGATGTTTTTTTCTTACTAAGTTACAGATACTTGGCAGTTATTCACTCACTTCTAAATATAAAATAAGAGCCTTACATTTCAAACTCTACATCTTCTTATTCCAGGAAAGCTGAGCACATCTCTAAAACTCAGCAGTGTGTCTGATAAGCAGTGATACAAGTAGACAGCCTTCTGTCAACACCCAGGCTGACAAATGACAATCAAGATCCTAGTGCCATCCAGGATCTGGGCCATCTGGGACCTTCCAAGTTATATCCTGAGATAAGCTTCACCCTGGTTTTCATTATCAAAGATGAAGAATTTCTTTTATATATTAAAACCGATCCAAATGTAATTCAATCAGAATTGCAAGATGTTATATTTGACCTACAAGTATAGGTCAGTAGGGCTCTTTATCTGGGAGCCAGTCATTGTGAAAGCAAGACTTCTTCATGTATGTTTTATTATAGCAGTTAAACTTCACTCAGTACTCAAAAAATGTTGATTTTTTTCTTTCTTTCTTTTTTACTTTTAACACTGGAGGTCCTACAAAAATGTTCTCATGGATTTGTCTGCAAGAGTTAACCAAGCTCCACTGACTGGGAAGTACAGCTTATATATTCCTTATGCCCAGGTCTGTCTTCCTTTTCTTCTGGGGTGATTTTAACTGTGCAAAAAACCCAAAAAGTTATTTTGTACTCACTAAATCTGTTTCTAAATTATTTCTGGTTTGTTGCTATCTGGATATCTGGTTTTATTTCTGTCTCAAGCTTATTTACATTATTTTACACTAATGAATGTCTGGTCCCCTCAAATAAATGAAAGTATTGATAAGTTGATATTTATCCTCATTCTTGGTTACAGTTTTCAGAATATCTTGAATGACTGAAGCTCTTACTTCTCTACAACCAGGTCAGAGAGGCTATAGCTTACCAAGACTTGTGGCTTGTCTCCACTGGATTATTAAGAAAATTGCACTGTAGAATATCTTGCACTACTGATAATATTTTCTCTTAGGTGTAGAAGAAATTCTAAATTGTCTAGTGCATATCTGTTTTTCCTGGAAAAAAAAATTGTTTGTTTATATGTTCGTGTCTGATTTGATCTGACCCATGAATTAAGTTTCCTATTCTGCCATTCTCTGGATGTTTGTGTATCTGTATATGAGAAAATCTCCTTCCTTCCCATGGAGCAAAAGTATTGGGAGATATACTTCCATGGGTCTCTTTCTGGAATTCACACATATCTTACTGGGTATGTCAAGAATGCAAAGGTTATTTCTTTGCCCTGGGCCATTTCTTGGCCTAGGCTATTTTTCAGGGTATTTGCAGCAAGCAACCTTGAGGGATAAACTAATATCTTTCTCTAGAACAAAGAGCAGGCTTGCTTACTGTTTGCGTAAGATTATGGGTTCCCCAAGTTCAGTGTTCCTCTCTTGCAATGCAGGTACACCCATCCGGCCCTCTACATCTGCCTGTGGGAATAGGAGCTCAGAGAAACGACAATATGCTGACACTTTAGCTACTGCTCTTTCTCTGAGTAATACAGTATTTTATCAGGATTCTTGTGTCTTTTGTCAGCATCGATAAAACAGTGGCATTCTTACTTGTGATCTGAAAATAGGATAAAATCGCAGACTCCTCATAGTTCTTGACAAAAAAGCAATTGACTTTTTAATATAGTCTGCAATTGCAGCCCTTTGAGTCAGTGGTCAGTGTTTTGAGGGAATGATTTAAAATCATACCGAGATTCTTGAAGATAACAGAAGCACATCATTTGCATATATTACAGGAATATCAACATCAAAAAGACAAATTGAAGGGAAGGAATCATTTGCAAATATTTTATGGATTGTAATCTGTTTTCCTTGGCTTGGAGAACAGAAGGTTCTGATTCCTGTGTTGTACAATAAATGAATGAATGAGCTAGGATATATGTCAGAATGAGAATTCAGGTGAAAGGAGGGAACGCTTAAGTATAGAGGATACTTAGTTAACATAGACTTTTTTTTTTGAGTTGGAGTCTCACTCTGGCTGGAGTGCAGTGACTGCTCCTGGCCACTGCAGCCTCAACCTGCTGGGTTCCGGTGATCCTTCTGCCTCAGGCTTCCAAGTAGCTGGAACTACAGGCATGTGCTACCACGCCTGGCTAATTTTTGACTTACTGTAGAGATGAGGTCTCGCCAAGATGCCCAGGTGGGTCTCGAACTCGCGGGCTCAGGCAATCCACTCACCTCAGCCTCCCAAAGCGCTGGGATTATAGGCTGAGCCACCAAGCCTGGCTAACATAGACATTTTAAAGCAGCGCAGACATTTTGCTTAGGCCTCACCCTTTGAGATTCCCTTGCTGTACAGTTTACATGGCCTGTACGTCCATTTGTCTTATAATCATTAATGAAAAAAATGCTTTAGTTTTAGAAACCAGTGATTATACAGAACCCCTTGAGCATGTCCAGCTTGCTAACAATTTATCTTTTAGGCATTCATATTGATACTTTGTTCTCAGCTGTCCATGATGACCTCCAGCACACCGGGAGACAGATTTACTGGTATACTGTTATCACCCAGCTGTGACTACCCTAGCCCACCACCTGAGGTCATGGAACGCTGATGCCTGGCAATGTCAAGATGTGAGTTTCATTTGACTGCTATAGAAACTGGACTGAAACTCTAGACATTCCTTTTGGCCCAGACCTCCTCCAGGTCTAATGCCCTTGGTTCTAGGGGCTTGCTTTAGAGTCCTTAAAAACGCCTAAATTTTTAGCCTGCCACGCCACACTTTCCTTGGAGTGTCAGCCCCCTTTCCATCTGTGAAAGGTGAATAATAAACTTTACTTCTTTCTACTTTCTTCCTTGTTGCAATCTTGCATTATTCCCACAGCACCGGCTCACCTTGCCTCAGTTTACCCTGTCAACAGGGAAATGGGAATATTGATTGTTTCTGGCTTTTCATAGCTGCCCATAAACCACTACTCAAATCTGATACACGAATTTCTTTCTTTTAAAAGAAATATGCAGGACTATTGCTCATAACTGTGACATTAACTGCTATCATCCTTTCCATATCATTGGCACAGAACACTGGACAAAATAGATAAAATAATAGTTACCAGACAATGGAGAAGAGGCCATATGAAACTGGGATCCCTAAAATAAGGTAAACCAATGTGGACAGTGCTGTGATTACTCTCATTTTCTGCTTCAAGGCACTATGCAGACTGTAGCATAGGGTGTGGGAAGTGAAACAGAATGAAGTGGTCTTGCTGAGTTGAAGATGCAGAGATTGGCATTCAGGGAAGCTGAAGCTGCTGCTGAAATGTGTAAGGCAGATTACTAGAGAAAAAGGAGCTCTACGAAGAAAGAGCTAAAAAAAATCTACGTAGGACTCCCTTTGAGTTTCTTGCTTTATAAATTCTTAGCAGCATGTGAGTAAGTAGGTTTTCACAAGAACTTCTATGGGAGAAGAATTAGGGAGCTCTAAACTGAACAATTTCCAGAGATAACACAAGGTGGGAAGAGTTTATAGTTCTAACCAGCCAGAGTGGAAAGACTTTGTTGAACACTTGAGGCACATGGTAGAAACCACAGTATCGTCATACTATAGTAGCATGTCTGAACTAGACCTGGAGTAAAGACTTCTCAGCCATTGCAAATCTAAAACTAAGCCTCAGAAGAGTTAGGCTGACCTATAACTAGCTAATCTGCCTGAAAGAATCTTAATAGTCTTTAAAGGAAGGTAACAAAAGCCATATTTAAGAGCATAACATTTAGAATGTCTAACTTCAACGTCAGAAAGATATCTGGAAAATTCCTAAGTACATAAATAATAAAATACTTCTTAATATATTAGTACTCAAAAAATTAATTACAAGTAGCATTTACTTTGAACAGAATAATAATGAAGATGTAACAAATCAAAATTTGGATATATAAGTAAAGCGATACTTAGTGGAAACAGATGGCTTTAAGAAATTATATCAGATAAATAAAAGAATGAAGTTAATGACCTAAAGTTCCACTATAAGAAGCTACAACAAGCCAGGCTCAGTTGCTCAGCCTGTAATCCCAGCACTTTGAGAGGTTGAAGTGAGTGGATTGCCTGAGTCCGCGGGTTCGAGACCCGCCTGGGCAACTTGGCGAGACCTCATCTCTACAATAAATCAAAAATTAGCTGGGCATGGTAGTGTAGTATCTGTAGTTCCAGATGACCTCCAGCATACCGGGAGACAGGTTTACTGGTATACTGCTATCACCCAGCTGTGTGATAACTTGGAAGGCTACTTGGAAGGCTGAGGCGGAAGGATCACCGGAGCCCAGCTGGTTGAGGCTGTAGTGGCCGGGAGCGGCCACTGCACTCCATCTGGGTGACAGAGGGCGACTCCAACTCAAAAAAAAAAAGAAACTACAACAAAAGGGTCAAGTAAACCTAAAGAATACAGGGAAAAGAAAGTAATAAAAATAAGAGCAAAAGTCAATGAAATAGAAAGATAAACCACAGCAAAAATAATGTAGCCAAGTCTAATTTGTTGAAAAGATTGATAAAACTGATAAACTTCTAGCTAGGCTGAGTAAGAAAAAAAGAAGACACATTTATAATTAGTATTAGAAAAGAAGTTGGAGCAATTATTACAGATCTTACAAAATTAAAAGATAACATGCAAAGTATGAACAATGAAAGAATATACAATGTCAAATCAAAACAAGAAGACAATTTGAAGAGTCCTATTGTCCAGAGTCTAAAAATACTCAACAAATGATTCAAAGACAAAAACAGGGTGAAGTTATTCTGATCAACATTCAAACTATAAACCACATTTCTGCAAAAAACCTCATCTTCAAGGAGAATCAACAACAGTAGTGAAGATTTGGACAATCCTTGGTGGTCTCTCTTGTATCTTTCAATGAAGGAAGACCAAAGGGAGGGCTAAGAATCAAAAAGTACACATATTTTAGGAAAAGACTGATTGTTCTCTAGCCATGTTGAGAATAAAGTAAGCACCAGAACAGGTTACATTCATTTAATCACTCTTTGAAAACTTTGAAAGCCAACCAATCAGTAATGTGGAAAATGAGCCAATCAGGAGATTCGCCTTTTTGAAAAGATGGGGGTCATTGTAGGCACAAAACTTACCAGCATGAGACTCAAACTTCAGCAAAGCACTGCTGTATCCTAGAGTAATCAAGATGGATTCCTTCCCCACACGGCAACATTCAGTATCTCTGTTGAGTAAGCATTTGAAGACACAGGCACCGTCAGCTATAAAGAGTTAAAAAAAAGGGGGGGATTCAGTAAATTCATTTTGAACCTTGTAAAAATATTCATGAATGCCATTCCCACATTTCTCTCATGTTCTCAAGACTCCCACCTCTATCTTCTTGATACGATGCCTTCCAGACATAGAAGGATGAGGAGAATCTAACCATGGCCAATTCTCTGCATGTGAATTAACACGGCTCAAAACTGAGTCATATTGTCTTTTGTATTTACATCAATGACCCCATTCTCCATACTTCTTATATTGCCCAAGTCAGTTTTGAATCTCTTGACACCATCCCAGGAGAGGTTGGATAATGTCTTTCTAAGTAATTCTAGAGCATCTACTGTTTGCTAGAGATATTACAACAAATGTCCATTGAATGAGCACTGTCAATGATCCTAGTGAAGACAAAGCAGAAAGTTTAGGCCCAAATATGCATAGCTAATAAGTGGCAGAACTGGAATCCACACCTAGCTATTTTACTCCAAAGCCCATGTTCCTTCTGTTGCAATGTGCTGAGGGAACTTAAAGAGGGAACTTAGATCATTGGTAACTAATTTGCTAGTTCTTTTCATACAGGTTAGACAGAACCTTAGCATTGAGGCAACTGTAGTATGGTGGAAAAAGCAATGAACTTGGGGTTTTGCTTTTATCTTTGAAAGCAAACAAGAACTTCATTTATCTAGTCACGCTAACATATTTTCATTGTATAAAACGAAAATATTGATGTTTATTTCCAAGATTTTTGATGAAGACTGAAGAACAAAGCTAAAGTAATTTATTAAATATTATTAAAACAATGAGACTATTTATTATTTCTCCCATTTTTATAGTAGATCTTATGAACAAATTGGATGGAGTTGGAAGCCATCATACTAAGTGATCTATCACAGAAACAAAGAACTGAATACTGTATGTTCTCACTCATGCATGGGCCCTGAACAATAATCACATGAACATAAAGGAGAGATTGGCAGTCTCTGGGTACTGCTAGGAAAGGGTGGGAGTGAGGAGGGTAGGGGGCACGTGACAACACAAAGGGTACCAGGTTCACTACCAGGGGAAGGAGGGCCAGTTGGAAGCCCAAACTTCACCTGCATGCAGCCTACCTATGTAGTTAATCCTTACTTGTACCCCACATCTCCATAATAAAATAAAAATTAGATCTTAGTTCCTTCCTTAATGTCTTCCATTCTCCCTTACAAAATTAAATACAGAAAATGTGTTAACTTCAAAACATAATTGTATGCAAAATTCTACTGTTACACATGAACATTTGCACATTCACACACTCACATTCCAAACACATACACACTCCTATACACAGTGTTAAGATGACCAAATATTCCCAAATATTTTCATCCATTACTTCAAATGAGTGAGTACCTCTTGATGAAAGCATTTACAAATATTTTTCACAAAATGTCTTGGCTGATTAAATAGTGCAGATATTTTGAAAACATTTTCTTGGCATCAAACATGATTATAGGTTTAGTTATTACAGCCCAGTCAGTGTCTGAAAGGCATTAGTGCCTTCTTACAGGGAGATAACTGTGAAAGCAGATGCAGAAGAAGGGACTTTGGGTGGCCAGGTATGGTAGCTCATGCCTGTGATCCCAGCACTTTGGAAGGCTGTGGTAGGAGGATTGCTTGAGGCCATGAGTTTGAGAAGAAGAGACTTTAAAACTTTTCTAAATATAGCTCCTTGAAATCATAAGAAATAATTTTCAAGAAATTAGAATTTTTAGCATTTTGCCAATTGCTACTCTGGATATGGTTTAGAAGTAGGATGAGATAGAATTAAGGAGAAAGAAGAATTCTAGATGCCTACAATTCTTTGTACACACATTCTACTGTAGTCTGTGAGCTCTTTGATGGCAGTGGCACTTTTACTTTATTTTGGGAACCAATATCTTTTTTCTGAATCAAACTTAGTACAGTACCTGATAGTAAATATTTGTGAATCGGTGAAAGCATTTCTCCATGTATTGATTGAATCCCAAAAGATAGAAAAACCTTAAATCAATCTGGTTCAATTCTCTTTAGACAGATAGGCTCAAGGTTTTTGTTTTGTTGTTTGTTTGCTTTGTTGTGATTTGATTAAAGTATAAATTGAGTTGTTTTTCTTATATTTATAAATTGAAAAACGCCTGCCCATATATTATCTCTTTGTTTTTCACTCTCTCTTTATCCTCTGTTTAAACATGAGTAGAGAAGATCTTTTTAAGCATGTCATAAAAATCCAGAAGGTACTGGTAATTACTCAAAAATTCAAAATATATTTAAGTAAAAAAAAGTTTAAATGCCTCAAACAAATTGGAAAAACAGCGATAAACTAGGAAAATATTTTCAACATATATAATAAAAACTTAATATTCCCAATATACAAATAGCTTTAAAAAAAAAAAATAGACCAGGCTCGGTGGCTTAGCTTGTAATCCCAGCACTTTCGGAAGCTGAGGTGAGTGAATTGCCTGAGTCCGCGGGTTCGAGACCCATCCGGGCAACTTGGCGAGACCTCGTCTCTGCAATAAGTCAAAAAAATTAGCTGGCGTGGTAGCACGCACCTGTAGTTCCAGCTCCTTGGAAGGCTGAGGCGGAAGGAACGCTGGAGCCCAGCAGGTCGAGGCTGCGGTGGCTGGGAGCGGCCACTGCACACCCGTTTGGGCGACTGAGTGAGACTCCAACTCAAAAAAAAAAAAAATTATCATACATAAATCCAAGTCCAAGAAACCCCACAACATTGTGGAGAATGAAGTGGTGGGGATGCTTTCCAACGTGCTTTGTGCTAAGGTTCAGGGCATCTATCTTTTTATCAAGTTATTATTGCTGCTACTACTAATACGAATAAGCACATTTGCAGAACACTCTGACTCCCTCTTACAAACATCTCATTTCATCTTTTCAGTGACCCAATTAGGCTGGCTGCTTCTGTATTTGCTGTCATTTTGCTTTTGAACTTTGCTCTCATCAGCGACACTCTTTGTTACTTCTTCAAAGGGCAAGGCCTGAGCTACTGGGAGCAGCCAAGTAACAAGCAGAAAAAGTTCATAGGCACAGAATTTAGTCAGCTTCAGGAAAGCCCAGAGCCTTGTTTCCTTCTTGATGAAAAACCACTTGTTCTCCTGGAGGCCTTTCAAAGAAAATCATAATGATGAATCTAGAGACCTTGCTCTATCCTCTCCCTCAGCCTCATCTGACAAAACTTTCAAAGGCACACTAAGAAATCCAAGATTCACCCATTTTACAAGTATAGACAAGTAACCATAGAAAATGACACAGGGTGAGGCTAAGAGATTGTCCTTTCCTCTTTTAGCCAACATTTCTCTACTTTAAAATATATACACCTCCTCTCCTTTCAGCCCATGGAAATGCAAAAGTCCAGACTCAATAGGAAAGTAATAATACCAGTTGGCATGAATATTAGATGTTAGACACAGTTTAGAACAGGGAGGTCTACAAAATATTTTTACATATAAATTACTAAGCAGATCAAAACTCATTACCTAATAATATGGTACATATGCCAGCTCAATACTAAGTTACCTTCTTAATATTTTTCTATCTAGAAATAGGAAGTTAGTCTACTCAAGGACCGTGTTTCCTAGAAATGAATAACTAAAAAACTATTACACAGGCAGTGCCTATATAGATGGAGGAAATTATATAGATAACTGTGTGTTTTTTTTCTTTAAAAAACTTAACCATAGAACATGAGTGAAAAGAAATAAGGACATGATTATGGAACTCTGAGAAATCAAATATTAAAATTAGGCATCAATTTCGATCATATTAACACAATTTTCTATGAGATAGGACAAAATAGTAATGTATTATATATTCACAACTTCTCTCCTTTTAAGTGGTAAGAAGAATTTTGTCTTTAAAAGATTAGATTCTAGGTTTTTTTCTTGTTGGAGTGATGATAGTCAAGAAAAACTGAAAAGGGATTGATTGATTCAGGTTGAAAACCATCAAAAGTTAAGAGCAGAAGAGAAATGAAAAGAATGGAAAGATAAGTAGGAAAAGCAGAATGAAATTAGGAAGAGGTTTTAGAGTTTAGAAGTAAAGTAGAGCCATATGTGAGAAAGACACAGAAAGATGAGAAGGGGGCTTTCTAAAAAGCATACATCGATCTCAGAATAACTGTGATAATTCTTTCACCACCAATTATGCATATTAAAACAGTTGTTTTGTTATTTGTTTTTAGTTTTTGTTTATTTTATTTTGTTGTTGTTGCTTTTGCAAATGCAATCCCCTTCCTCCACATTTTGTTTTATTGTTATGTTAAGTCTACAATTAGGTCTCATTTAATAACTACTTAATTCTCACAAGTTCTTATATAGATGTCTTGCTAGTTACTTCAGTTATCTAATAGAATCCTTAAGAAAACTTCACTGAAACAATTCTTTAGTTGATTCCTTAGGAAGGGTCATGGGAACAAAATTCCCTGAGCTTTTTTATGTTAATAATTACCTTTGTTGTGTATACTTTCCAAGGTCATTTTTTCTGGGTATAAAATCCTTGAGTCACATTTTCTTTCTCTGAGGATCTTTAATGTGTTATTTTATTTTCTTCTAGCATTTGGCATTATCATAAAAAATTCTAATGATAATCTAATTTTCTTTCTCTTTCAGAAGGTATACTGATTTTTTTTCTAGATAAGCAAAGAATTTTTTTCTCTTTCTTGAAAGGCCAATACTTTTTACCAGATTGTGTTTTATTTTGGTCATTCTGGGTTAATATTTTTAGGTTATTTCCTAAGCCAGTTTCCTTATCCTTCTTTTTTCCCCTGGGCTTTCTTTTAATTTTAACTCTGATAGTCTTATCCTACTTAATTTTTTTTAAAAGTAGGATTTATTGAGAGGACAGAAAAGCTCCCACAGTGGGAGAAGACCCAAAGGGGTTGCCTCCTACTTAATTTTTTACTCCATATCCATTAGTTTTTCCTCAGGATGAGGCCTTGTCTTTCACTTATGGTCACATGTTCATTTTATCTAGAGATCGAAAGAATTGTTTTCAATTTTATTTAAAGTCCATTTTTAGAGTTCATAGGGGTTACACTGCCCCCAGCACACTGAAGGCTTACTATGTGCCCTATATACTCACCTATTGTGGGAATGAGCAAAACCACTCAGAGCTGCTGTTCTGAAGTTGACCCATCTCACTTTCCAGTGAAAATTTATTGATTCTTGTGAAGTTCTCCTGGTCTCAGATGTCCTGTAATTTCACTCTACGCTCTCCTAACCAGCTGTTAATAATAAAATATTATAGACAGATAGATAGGTAGATACTCACATACATTTACCAATAAATAACATGCATATACAGAAGAAGAAATAAATATATATTAAAATGATAATCTCTGGCTATTGAGATTATAGGGTACTTTTATTTTTTCCTTTGTGTTTTTCTGTTACTGTTGTTGTTTTCCTCCTAAATGTTCTAGAGAAAACTTGCATTACTTTTACATTTAGGAGAAATATCCCAATATTTTTAAGTACAAAAGCCAGTGAACCCTAACTGGAAGTTGCTTAGGGATTGGCCAATTCTTGGGCTAAAAGAAAAAATAAAATTCAATAACCTCAAGTATTGCTTCATGCTGTAGGAAGCTAGGTATGTGACACTTGAGCTGAGTCTAAAAGAATAAACATTCACCAGGCAAACACAGGAAGGAAGTTTATCTCAGCAGAATATACAGGATGAGCAAAGGCATGGTTATATCAAATTGCATGGAGAATTAAAGGAAATTAAAGTAATTCTCTGAATTTTTTAGTGGTGTTAGGATCAACTGCCAAAATATAGGGTGACTATAATGTAGATGAAAGTACATAAAAAATGGCAGTTCTATACAAAAATAAGGAATGATTATTGTTACTGGCCTCCAAAATTCATAGCCCCTTATCCAAGTTATTCAATACAGTACAAATCTAGGTACTCCTATGAAGGGATTTTATGGAAGAAATAAAGGCCCCAAATCAATTGACCTTAATAAAGAGAGATGATGCAGGTAGGTCTGACTGAATCCCCTGAACCCTTTAAATCTTGGTCTATAGGTCAAAGACAAGAAGTCAGAGATTTGAAGTATGAGAAGAATCCAACATGCTGTTGCTGGCTTGAAAATGAAGGGAGTGAGAAATGTGGGTGGTAAGGAACATGGGTGGCCTTTTGATACTGAGAGCAAACATACAGCAAGAAATGGAACTTCAGTCTTACAACCATAAGATTCTGAATTCAACCAACAACAAGATGAGCTTGGAAGTAGTTTTTCCAGACAAGAAGTTAATCCAGCCAACACCTTGATTTCAGCCTTGTGAAACCCTGAGCAGAGAATTCAGCTACCTTTTCTAGACTTCTGACCTACAGCAATTGTGAGCTAAAATTTTGCTGTTTTAAACAAAGGTAATTTTTTACATAGCAATAGAAAACTAGTATAGGCAGCTGGTAACCAGATTACCTACAGCGAAACTCACAAGACATAACCATGATCAAAATTTTCAAATTGCTCATTAAGTCTTCACATCTAAATGAAAGATCAACCAAAGCATATTAGATGTTCGAGGAAAGACTCCATGTGAAAAGAAAAACAAAAACAGAAATTAGAACTTCAAGGATACAGAGTCAAACAGGAAGCAGTAGAAAATGTTTTTTTTAAATGTAACTAATTAGAGACTTTTTTCATTCAACAATTATTTATTAGGCACTTGCTAAGGGTCAGGTGGCATTTTAGAGGCTAGAAAGTAAGGGGAAATATTGTATTAATAAACTACTAACAAAACACAAAGGAACAATCAAAGCACAAAAAACTCAGTAAATTAAATAATGTAGCTGAAATAAAAAATTCAATTAGAAGAGTTAAATGATAAGTCAAGGACATCTTCTAGAAAAAGTAGAACAAGAGAAAATATGACAAAAAAGAGGAACAAAAAAAGAAGAATATTAAAGAATCACTCTTGTTGTTCCAACATTTAACCAATAGAAGTTTCAGAAAGACAAAACAGAGAAGGCGGGGGAGGGGGGGAATTTAACAAAGAAACCAGGAATTTCTCAGAAATAAAGGACACAGATCTCCAGGTTATAAGGGCTCTCCAAATATCTAAAACAACAAATAAAAAGTTACATACCTTAAGGTATATTATTATGAAATTCAGAACATCAGGAATAAAACTAAAATCTTAAAAGCATACAGAGAAAGAGAAAAAAATAGGGTACTTATAAAAGAAGCTAAGTAGAGTGACAGCAGACTTCGATAGGGACCCTGGAAACTTGAGGTAAATGGAAAAATTTCTTCAAAAATTATAGGCTGGGCTCAGTGGTCCAACTTGTAGTCCTAGCACTTTGATACACTCCAGCCTGGGTGACACAGTGAAACTCCAACTCAAAAAAATTGTAGAGTAAAATAGTTTTTTGTTCGCTTGTTTTAAACCTAGAAATCTATACACAATCTGGCAATCAATCATGTGAAGGTAGGATAATACATTTTCAGGCAGAAAATAAACAATTTACCTCCCATGTACCTTTCATTAGAAAAGGTACTACTGAAGAACATTCAAATTACCAGCAACATTCTTCTCAGAGCTAGAAAAAACAATACAGGAACTCATATGGAAACACAAACAATAGCCAGAACAATCCTCAGCAAAAGAAAAAAAAAAACAAAGCAGGAGGTATCACATTACCAGACTTTAAACTTTGCTATAAAGCTATAATCATCAAAACAGCTTGGTAATGGTACAAGAACAGGCATATAGACCGATGGAATAGAATTGATATTCCAGAAGCAAAACCTCAATTTCTCAACCAACTCATCTTCGACAAAGCCTCCACCACCTACCACTGGGGAGAGAAGAACCTATTCAGTAAATGGTGCTGAGAAAACTGGCTAACCACATGCAGAAGATTCAAACAAGACCCCTATCTATCCCCATACACAAAAATTAACTCTAAATGGATCAGAGACCTAAATGTAAAACCTCAAACCATAAGAACCTTAGAAAATGCAGGACACACCCTTATGGAAATTGGAACTGGCATCCAATTCCTGAACAAAACCCAAAACGTATGGGCTATAAGAGATAAGATAGACAAATGGGACCTCATTAAACTGACAAGCTTCTGCAAAGCCAAAGAAACCATCAAGAGAGCAGAAGGACAGCCCACAGACTGGGAAAAAGTATTTGCCAACTCCATGTCTGACAAAGGCCTAACATCTTGGATCTACAAGGAACACAAACGTGCTGAAAAGAAAAAAACAAACAACTCCATTACAAAGTGGGCAAAAGATATGAACCAGACACTTCTCAAAAGAACACATATGAGCAGCCAACAGACACATGAAGAAATGTTCAACTTCACTAATCATCAAATGATGCAAATTAAAACTACACTGAGATACCACCTAACTCCAGTCAGAATGGCCATTATCAATAACTCAAAAAATAACATGCTGGAGAGGATGTGGTGTAAAGGGAACACTTCTACACTGTTGGTGGGAATGTAAACTAGTGCAACCTCTGTGGAAAGCAGTTGTGGCAATTCCTAAAAGCTCTAAATATCGACCTTCTATATGACTCTGCAAATCCCTTACTGGGAATATATCCTGAAGAACTCAAATCACTCTATCAAAAAGATACCTGCACATGTATGTTTATCGCAGCATTGTTCACAATAGCAAGAACCTGGAACCAACCATGCTGTCCATCAAACGAGAACTGGATTTAAAAAATGTGGTACATATACATGATGGAATACCACGCAGCCATAAAGAAGAACAAAACCATGAACTTTGCAGCAACCTGGGTGGAACAGAGTTTATAATACTGAGTGATCTCTCACAGAAACAAAGATCTGAGTATCACATATTCTCACTCATAAGTGGACCTTGATCATCTATCGTAATACTATTAGAAAAGGATTGACAGTGGCAGGTAACTATGGGGGGGCAGGGAGGGGAAGGGAAGTGGGATTAACGGTAGTCAATATCTGTCTGGGGACGGGGGGACACCCCTTATCAACAAAGGTGCCTGAACGATGCATATTTGTATACCTAACCCTTAACTGTACCCCACAATTTTAAAATAAAAAATATATTTAAAAAAACAATAACCAATAAAGAGAAAGAAATGGGAAACATAGGAGATCCAGTATCAAGAATAAGTAAACGAGAGTACCAAAATAACAGCTTTGTCATAGATGATAGTTTTCCAAGGAAATACGGGATATATAAGACTATTTAGAAAACAATGTTAACAGATATAGTATAAGTCTAAAAAGGAGCCTTTAAAATGTTAAGGATAGTTACAAATAAAGTGAAAACAAATGACAAAGATGCTGAAAATGGGAAAAAAATAATAAAAGGAGGCAATTGTTATGCAAAACCACAAAAATTTGCAAGAAAGGAAATTCCATGGTTGTAATAAACAATATCTACATAAGCAGAAGATCATTACAATATAACTACACTGGAAAGGGGCAGGAAGAGAAAAGTGAGGCTATGAGTAGATTGTGAGGGCATTAAATTCTCATCCACCAGAGCAAAGAGTCATTAGAGGATGTCCAATATTGACAAATCAGCAAATATTATCTTAAACATATTCTTTAGAAAATGGAGTTAACACTAGAAAAGAATAGCTGGGTAGCTGAAAATGGTTGCCTCTGGGGAGGTGGCTAGGGAAAAGGGTGGTGTAAGGAACTTCTGTTTTTAATTATAAGATTTGCATCCTATCTGATTTTTAAATATATCAACAAGGGCAGCTGCACAATGAATATTTGTATATCTAACCCTGAATTGTATCCCGTATCTTTAAAATAAATAGTTTTAAAAACAAACAAAAAAATACATGTGTTAGTTTGAAAGAAAAATTTTTACATTATTCATAATAAATAATATTCACTTAGAGTTTCCTGTATGCTAAACACAGGGCAAAACACTGCATACATAATCTCATGTAATCCCCACACCCTCAGAAATGGGAAATGCTAACTCCCCTTTTTATAGATTGGGAACCTGAGGGTCCCAGAAATTAGAGTTTCTAGTGGAGACGTGACTTAAACCCAGGAAGCCTCACACCAGAGGCCACATTCTTAACAAGTATAGTGAGAGAAAATTCTTCTCTAAATGGGTACACTTGCATAGGGTCACAAAGCATTCTTTATGTAAAAGCATGGAAACCCCATACCCTTACCCTTTTGAATGCAATATTACTAGAATGTTTCTGCTGGGCTAAGGTGGGCAGACTCTTTTGACAGGGAACACCAAAGAATTCCCCCATGAAAAGCTCCCATGAGGAAAGGGTGAGTCTGGACTAGGGACATGGGTTTAATAGCAGGCTGCAGGCTTGCAGGTTAGCTGGGTCTGGTTCTGGCACAGTGTGACTGAATCTAAAAGCTTCTTTATATTAGCTACCCAGGCATATTGCTTTAGCAGGTGAGTATGAGTCACTGAGCTACAGCCTTGAGTGTATAGCCGTAGAGAATCCCTGCATAGCATCGGTGAATTGAGGAGTCTGATTCCATTTTTTGGTGTGTTTGTCAGCTGACAGCACTAAGCCTCACCCTCTTCTCTGCCCCTTGTGCCCAGTTAGTAAAATGAATCTGGGAAAGCTGATAAGAAAGCCTAAATGCTTCCTCCTGATTCCAACAGGGAATCCCCTAACTCTGTACAAGAACTCTCACCCAGTACCACCCCTGACCACAGTAAAAACCCAGGTCAGTCTCTTTTCCTTGCTTTCTTTCAAGTCACATGGAACTGCTTGAAAGGTCTGCCCTGCTCTCACCAGAGATCTAAGTTGTGTAAGTAATAAATCTTTTCATAGCCTCTTGGTGTGTGGGAGGTCTTCAGTTTCAATCTCTGAATCAAACTTTGGGGTGGGGGGCTCATCTGCCCTACAGGTGACCATAACAATTGAATGAAGACAGAGAGACTGTGGGACACCAGTTTTCAATAGCAACACCAGTTTTCAATAGCAACACCACTAGCACTTCCAGAAACAGCAGACACAAATGGTGACTGACTAGTGGATGGGTCAGGCCCTTTGGTTCTCTCATGTTTGAAAGCAGCGTTGGGCCCTCATGATAAGTAAGCCCTTGAAGTTCTTAGAAAGTGTGAAAACTGGAAGCGATATTGAGGGAAATTTTTGCTTAATGTACTCAAAAGTTTAAACAATGAAAGTGATGTGTAATTGAACATCAAGTTAGTAAAGTGAATCACATCAGCTACTATTATTTGAGAATCACTTGAGAAAGAAGCAGTAAGAAACTAACAACATATTGATTTGCATATCTCTATGTCACAGATGCTACCTAGGGCCTCATGGGAGGTAGACTATAATATATCCATGTTACAGATGAAGAAACTGAGGCTCATGTAGATTGGTATTACCTGTCTAAGATCACAAAAAACAAGTGCAGCTGGGAAGATGACCCTGACCAAAACAACGATACTCAATTGGGTGCCTGAAATCCTATTATCATACATTCATTTTTAACACTTTTCTCTCTTTAAGAATCTTTTGTACCCAAAATGCAAGTCCTTTCCTAGCAGGTTAATAACTTAATGCCTTATGCATGAGAAGAGAGATGATGTGTAAAAGGGCAGAAAAGCAATGGTTACTTGCTAAAAGAAAGATAATCAACAGAGGGAGGGTGGTGTGAAATGATCAAAAAGGAGAAAGGAGAAGCTGCCCTGGGCAGATGCTGGCTGGAGCATGGTGCAGAAAATAGATGTCCTAGATTTGCTCTACCATCCTGGAACGTCAAAACCGTACATGACCCTTAAAGATAACCTCGTGCAATTTTACAGATGGGAAAACTGAGTCTCAAAGATGCAAAGTTACTGCATCACACAGTATTTGGCAGAAGATCTAGAATAAGGGTCAGCCAGCACTAGTCTCTCTCTATCTCAGGGCTGCCTCAATCATGATGCAGAATCATATCAGTTCTTTGACATTTCTATAGACCAAGTCTGTGACCAAATCCAATCCAGATGCCATATGAAAGTCTGTACCACTTGGAAGATAAAAGGTTCTATTGTCATTTCAGTTTACTTATTTTTACTTTTTATTTGAAAATGTTATTGAGATCATTGTAGATTCACATACAGTTGTAAAATAAATAAAAAGAGTTTCCCTAAACGGTAACATTTTGCAAAATAATAGCATATTATCACAATCAGGATACTGACATTGGTACAATTCACCAATCTCATTCAAATCTCTCCAGTCTGACTTATGCATGCATGCCTCTGTATGTGTGTATTTTATATGTGTAGATTTATGTATTCACTACAACAGTCAAAATACCCAATAATTCTATCAACACAAGTATCCTTCAGATTGCCCCTTTATAACTACACCACCTCCTTCCCCACCAATTTATTGATTGTTGCATGTATTAATAGTTCATTCCTTTTTATTTCTGAATAGTATTCCATGATATGGATGCACCACAATTTGTTGAATCATTCAAATATTAAACCATTTCTCCGGACCATTTTCATTTGGGTCTAACACTAATAATATTGTTATGAATATTCACATACAAATTTGTATTAACATACATTTTCATTTTTTCTGGAATAAACGTCCAAGAGTATAATAACTGGATTATATGATAATTTCACTTATAGTTGTATAAGAAACTGGCAAACTGTTTTCCAGAGTGACAGTGCCATTTAATATGCCTAACAGCAAAGGACAAATGGTCCAGTTTCTTCCCATCCTCAGCAACATTTGGTGTTGCCTACATTTTTTATTTTAGACATTCTGATACTCGTATAGTGATCTTTCATTGTGGGCTTAATTTGCATTTCCCTGATGACTAATGATTCTGAGCATCTTCTCATGTGGTTATCTGCCATCTGTATATCATCTTTGGTGAATGTCTGTTTATGTCTTTTATCCATTTTCGATTTTTTTTTTTTTACAGCTAAGTTTTGGGAGTTCATGTATCCTAGATACTGTCAGGTATGTGACTTGCAAACATTTCTCCCAGTCTGCAGTTTGTCTTTCGTCCTACTAAGTCTTCCACAGACTAAAAGTTTTTAATTTTGATGAGATCCAACTTAATTTTTATGGATCACGCTTTTGGTGCCAAATCTAAGAATGCCTCACCTGAGTCCTTTGACCTTTTCAATTCTGTGGTCTCACTGCACCTCAACCAGACAACCGTGACAGTCTCCTCACTGCTATCTGACCCAACCATTGAAAATGAATTCATTCTACTCCAAACTGCTGAATTACAATTAATGAAGCACAGGTGCAATCACAAAAATGCTCTCCTTAACCCTTCAAAGATTGTCCACTGAACACTAAAGTACAGTCTCTCCTGCCTGGAATTGCCATCCCCCCTTGCCCCTGACCACTTTTCCTGCTTCTACCCAGCTAAGCCCCTATCCCCCAAACATATGCCATACTGCAGCCAGACAACCAGCTGCTCTCCAAGAAGGGCTTATAATCATGGTGGTGGTAGGGATGTGAAGAACAGGACTTTTGAAGTGATACATGTAGCTTTCTTTCCACTGAAAATAATACCCAATTTATCATTGTTTGCTTCAAATGCCACCACTTCCATTGAGCCTTTCCTGATTGCCCTCGACTATCATGTGTTATCCCCTCACTTCACTAACCTGACAGAATTTTGCACCTCTCTCACAGTTAGTATGTTTTCCTATATGTACCCTAGTCTTAATCTATTTTACAAGATGTCAGTCTGCCCTAGGGCAGTAGTTGTGTCCTCCTTGTCTTTGATTATCCTGAGGGACCTGACACACAGAATGACCCAGAACTGTTTAGTACACAATGCTGCCATTAGCATTGTTCCAGGTCATACTTTGGTCATCTTTCCAGAGTCCTGGTCAACTTTAAGATTTTTTGATTTTTTTTTTTTTTACCATTTTCTCTTTCACATCCTTCCCTCTACACATGATCACGGTAGAAAGAAGAAAAATGCATACTGAAACTGACTCCATACTGAAATTTCAAACACCTCTGTGACTAATATTTTCAATTCAGAAGGAAATAACTTTTCATTCTGCCTTTAATGAAATAGTGTGTCACGTCTCCAACAGCTTCTCAGGAACCCACTGCTCCCTCAAATGTTCTTACAGCTCTCATCTTGGCAATTCTTCAGCTCCCCTGCAATTTCTCAAGGTAGAAAAGTGACCATGGTTGCTAGGACTTCCAGAAAAAAGAGTAGTTGTTTTTATAATCCCAACTCTTTTCTATCAAATACACATATACGATTTCTAGCACACAGAATATGATTGGAAAATACTACTAAATTAAGCAACTGAACCAACAGTCACTGAAGCCTTGTTAGCTTCTAAACCACATTAAAAATACAGAGAATAAAATCTCAGAGCATTACAGATAGCAAAGTATTCATCAAAAACTAGGTATTTTTTAACTGACTTTTTTTTCCTTCTACTCTGGTAAATGGCTTGGATCATTTGGTTTATAGACAATGTTTTCTCAGTTATAATACGAGGTCACGAAAAAGTACACTTCTTCATTTCTCCATAGAAATGTAAAATTTTTACTGCTTTCCCTGAAGATGCTAGTTCTCCCATATTTAAATTTAATTTCATTGTGAGTTATCCTTTAGGGTAACCAAGTATTACAGAGTGTATACCCTGTCTGGGTAGGGATTCTTTCAGGTCATCAGATTTGTCATTGCAAGTTCTAGCAACTGTAAACTATCCTCTTGTAGTCATCCAGTCAAGGAGAATTGCTCTGATGTGAATTAGCTAACTAGAATAACAAAAAAGAGGGAGTGCTAATGAAAGAGCATAAAACAACAACTTTGCTGCCAAGAGCTGTTTTAGAGATTCATTTCTGGTTTTGCCTTGCATCTGGAACAATGCATCTGCAAGTCTCAGTTTGGGGATTCATTCATACACATACATGCAACCAACATTATGAGCATCTGATATAAGCCAGTCACTGTTCATTGGCACTAGGGGAAGGTGCAAAAATAAATCAACTGTAGTCACAGCCTTGAGAGAGCTTACAGTGCAGGGAGAAGAGGTCTGTCCAAAATGCTACGGTGCCCCAGAAAAACAAGCAATGAATTTTGCCTCGAAGATTCCTCATAGGAGATGCTGAATCTGAGCCTTGGAGGAAATGTAAGAACTTGCCAGATAGAAAGGTGAGATGGAGAAAAGGTCATTCCAGGCAGAGGAAATAGTCTGTAAAAGGCTAGTGAATGAACATGTCATGAATGAATGTGACAGATCCAGGAATGAGTGGTTCCACATGGCTTGCAGATGGAGTAATGAGTACTAAAACATGGAGTCTGCATAGGGAGATTGGAGCAGGGATTTTAAAAGCTTTTTTTTTGGCCAGGGTTAATGTTTTCATCTTGATGGACAACAATTGCTCATCGTAACAGTACAGTTCTGGGATCCTGTTAAACATCACATTCTCTACTTAATATTAGCTATTCTTAAAAGCCCACTTTAAACCCCACCTTGAAGGTTTTGGATAAGTGTGGCCCACAAAGATCACATTGCCAGAAATTAATTACACATAGCATTCTTCCATCACATTCATTTCTTGCCATGCCTTGTTGATCTACTCTTTTTGAACCAGTCTCATCACCCTCTTAACTGCTAAGCTCTTTCTGATGTCCTATTTATGGCTTTTCCCTAATAGTGCCCATCTTGATGCCTTACACATCTCACACTAAGTATTGGTTCCCTGAGAGTAAATTAAAACTCTTGGCCTTGCTCTGAGAAAAATTTTGAAAGACTCTGCAGAATTTCCTCCAAGAAAATTTTGGATCCAGATGGTTTCACAAGCAATATTTTATCAAACATTTGAGGAAGAGGTAGTTTGTGTGCTATTTAAACTGCTTCAGAGCAAAGGAAAAGATGGAATACAACCTACATAATTGACAAAGACTATACAATTATAACATTTCAAAAAGATACTCCCAAAATAAAGATTAAATTCCATTATGAATATGGAGTAAGATGGAGACAACACAGGTTTGAGTCTGGGTTAGAGCACTTACTAGCTTTATTCCTTTAATATCATTAAACTTTTCCATAACTATACTTTTATTAATGATAAGATACTAAATAAAATAAGAGTACAATATGACAATATAAGATTCGCTCAGGTTCAACAAAAGTAATCATGATAATGATGATGCTGGCACTCATTATTTGCCTGGCACTGTTCTAAGACCTCTATATACATTGATACCTATTCTTCCCAACAATCTGAGGTAGGTATTACTCGAATCTTTATTTTAAAGTGAAGTAACTATGATAGCAAGAAGAGAAGTACCACAGTTATGCAACTTAAATATGGAAGTGCTATGGTTTAAATGTTTGTGTCTCTCCACAATTCATATGGTGAAATTCTAACCCCTAAGGAGGTTATATTAAGAGGAGGTGTGTTATTAGAGGATGAGGACGGAACTCTCTTGAATGAATCAGTGTGTTTATAAAAGAGGCCTGAGGGAGCTTGTCTGCCTCTCATATCATAGAAGGACACAGTGAGAAGGTGCCATCTTGAGGAGTGAGCTCTTACCAGATACTGAATCTACCAGTCTCTTAATCTTGGACTTTTCAACCTCCAAACTGTGAGAAATAAATTTATATTGTCTATAAACTACCGGTATGTTATTTCATTATAGGAGCCAGAATAGATGAAAATAAGTAGAGGCAGAATTGGAAGCCAGGCAGTTTGGCTCAAGGTCTCATACTCTTAGCAGCTTTTCTAGTCATTAATATTAATGCTATATTAACATAATAAAGGAAATGTGTAATATATTTTATCAATGCAGCAAAATATAAAGAGCAAGAGAAAAAAATAATAGCTTTTACTGAAAAAAAAAAAAACCCTTAGCAATCTGAAATAAATATTTATTGCAAAAAGAAAAATTTCATTGAATCAAAAGTCAGTATTGGGTTTAAGTTTGAAATTTATTTGTTTATGCTTGAGTCATGGTCTCACTCTGTTACCCAGGCTGGAATGCAGTGGCACCATCATGACTCGCTGCAGCCTCAGCTTCCTATGCTCAGGTAATCCTTCTGCCTCAGGTTCCCAAGTAACTGAGACTACAGGTGTGTGCCACCATGCCAAGCTAATTTTTTAATTGATTTTTTAAAATAGAAATAAGGTCTCACTATGTTGCCTAAGTTGGTTTTGAATTCCTAGGCTCAACAATCCTTCTGCTTTTGTCTCCCAAAGTTCTGGAATTACAGGCATGAACCATGGTGCTTGGCCTGGAATTTATTTAAAGTCAGCAATAAGATCAATGAATTTGCATGAAACTTCATTAATTTATATTGCTCTGAGAAGTCCATCCAATGTAATAAGGCATGAAAATTAACAAGAGGTCTAAATATTAGAAAGGAGATGGATTGATAGTGGATCAGAAAGAATCAAGAAAATGAACTTAAAACTTATTCACACTAATAAGAGAACTTAGAAGGGGGAACTGTTTACAAAATAAAATTACTCAATTTAAACCCAAATAAACATTTACTCCAGAAAAAAAATAGACATTGTAGGTTTTTTCCCAAGATGACAGATTAGAGACTTTCTAGTATGCCTCAGCCATAGAAACATAGTGAAATGGTGTGGCAAGACCAACACAGTGAACCCCAATTCAAGAAGGAAAGTGAATATTCATCAGAATGGCAAAGGACATCCCAGATCTCAGGGAGGAGAAGACAAATAGAGGACAAGTAGCCCTCATGATGGCACAGAGGAAGGTGAATGCGACCCCAGAACACAGAATGGGACTCAAAACTCCCCTCTGAGACATACATTCCAATCAGGGATCTGCTTAAACCAGGCCTTGGGTCAACACCCCATTTCTCCCAGGCCCCAGAGCTATCTTAGGGGGCAGCCAAGAGTTGGTGAGAGGGAAAGACACTCAGTAAAGCCATAGTTGTTCTCTCAAATCCGGGTCAGTGAGACACCATTTCTGACTGTGTCCCTTGTCTCAGCAGCAGTGACCACTGCAGGCATTTTAGATTCTGCCTAGAAACAAGGCTGCTGGTTCTGGAGCAGACAAGGGGCCTTCCACAGTGGGAGCAGAGTGGGGAGCATGGAGATTGCCCCAGCTGTTAGAGTCAGACTTGGGCTCCTCCCTGCCTGTGACTGGAGAAGTGGGGGACCCAAAGCCAAGTTTCCCTCCTGGAGAGACAGGCTGCCAGGTTCAGATCTGGGATCCAGAATTAGCCACTGACTCCCTCACCCCTCTGGGCAGTTGCAGCAAGGAGCCCCAGCAATACTGAGAACACCCATAATAGCAGAATCCTAGCAAGGGCCCCTACTTCCATGCTCCAGAATGTGCATCCTGTGCAGAAAAAGAGTTGCTGTTAGCCATGGTTTCTAATGAATAAGAATTCCCGTGGCCAAAGTCAGTCTTGCAACCTGTAACTCTTCAGTGATCACTACTGTTAATATCCCAGCCTCCCTCTTAGACAACTTGGTGTAGTGTGCTCCAACAATACTGAGGAAAAGGAAGATCCCTAACTCCTATACAACTGGGGAAGCAGTCTAATTAGCAGGAGACCAGCAGGAGGGACCTCACCACTCTGCACTGGAATCAGCAGCCTGAGTGGCAGGAAAGTTCCTTGTCCCATGGTTTCTCCTAGGTAAGAAGGTCTGAAGTCAGGGTCGGCTCTGTGATCCAAAACCAGGCTATAGGGGTCATTGCTGGACACCACAGCCTGCCCCTCAAGTCTTTTGGGGAATATGCCCCTCCCAAGTACTAAGGCTCAGGCAGCCCCCATTTCTACCTAGATGAGTAATCTAAGCCACCCCACCCTTCCTGGGCAGCAATTCTTATGCAATTAGGCCCCTACTGTGCTCCACACTCTAACATTCCCAGTCACCTGGAGTAGGAGCTTAAAGCCAACCCTTCTTCCCGGAGTAGAGTCTTTGGTGCTGTGCTGCTCTCTCTGCTCAATAACCAGACATATCACCAGATACCTAGAGCTCCCATGCTTTTATTTTAGAAGTTTAGGCTGCTCTCCAATTCCTGAGCAGAGAACTTGAGGCAGCAGAGGTCCCCTAACACCTCACCAGGGCATACCTCTGGGCACTCACAGGCCATTTCCCAGACTCTGCCTTGAAGCTGGTGTCTGCGCCTGACATGGGTGGATCCATAGGTGGGCCTGCCCAGTTAGGCCCTACTCAACTTTGTTCTCCCCTCCCTGGGGTTGAACAAAGGGAGCCCAGACCACAGTGCATGCCACAGACCAGCTCATTACTGAGACAACAGAAAACTTCTTTCAATAAACAAGGATCAAGTAAATACCCATCCGTATCGGCAGTAGCCAGCTTTTACCCATAGGTGCCACCAGCTGGCCTAGAGTTTGAAAGATGTATCACAATAGGTAATTTGTCGACACCAGCACACACAACCAAAGGGCAAGTTAAAGCTCCTAAGATACCCACTACCTCATGCTCACAGGACACAGTGAGCCAGCCCACATCTCCACTACACTGCTATTACAAGAAACATCGAAAAAGTCTACATACTCAGGCTGTCTGTATCAAAGGAACTTACTCAGATGAGCTTGCATAGTTCATCCAGATGAGAAAGAGCCAGAAAAACAACTCTGAAAGTATGAAACAAAACAAAACACAAAAACAGAATGCTACCTCTCTAAAGGGGCATACCAATTCTGCAACAACAGAACCTAACCAAAATGAAATGCCTGAAATGTCAGATAGTGAATTCAGAATATTGATTATAAGGAAGCTCAACAAGATGCAAGATAAAGCTGATACTCAATACAAAGAAATTAGCAGAACAATTCAGAAGGTGATTGACATTTTAAAAAATCAGAACTAAACAAAAACCCCTCAATGGTGGAGATTCAAAACACAGTACAAAGCTATAGCAGTAGGCTAAAACAAGTGGAAGAAAAGATCTCAGAGATGAAAGACAGATTCTTCAAACTAACCTAGTCAAACAGAAATAAAGAAAAAATGATTAAGAATAATAAACAAAGCCTATGAGAAATATGAGACTATGTAAAGAGATCAAACTTATGAACCATAGGCAGTCCAGAGGGAGAAGAAGTTAAAATAAAATGGAAAATATATTTGAGCAAATAATTCAAGAAAACTTCCCTGGTCTAGAGAGACCTAGACATCCAGATACAAGTAGCCTAAAGAACTCCTGCAAGATATGATGTGAACCCAAGGAAAAAGCAGAATTATTTTTTGGCTGATGGGCCCCTTGTAGTACAGGCTTTCCCCTCTAGGTATTTGTTCTAGGAATCCATTGGCATTAATGTACCAGCTAGCATTGTGAGAGGCTGTGTTCAGCTTTGGTGAATTTTTTATATATTTTTTTGAGATTCTTTCAACACATTCCCCCCTTTCATAATGGGTAATTTACACGAATAACCTGCTCACACTGCACCATGTTCAGCAGTTTTTGATCAAAATTAGCATAACCTCCCTATTCACTTGATCTCACCCTAGTGACTTTTATTTTATATCAACAGATGAAAAAAAGTCAAAACAAGGGAAATGTTTTGCTGATGTGGAAGAGGTGAAACAAAAAAATGACAGAAGCACTAAGACATTAAAATTGATGAGCTCAAAACCTGTTTTGAGCAGCGGAAACAAATCTCAGTAGGTGTATTGCATCAAATGAAGAGTTATTTGAAGATAAATGAAGTTTAAACATGTAAGAATAAGTATACAATTTTTAATAAATAAATTCTGGGGTTTTGGGGTCTGCCTTTTTACATCACAAGAAGAACCTCATATAAAAGAAAATATCCTAAGAGCAGCAACAGAGAGGCACCAAATCACTTATAAAGCAAAGGACATCAGACTAACAGCACAATTCTCAGCAGAAACCCTGTAAGCCAGAAAAGAATGGGGGCCTATTTTCAACCACTTAAAAAAAAAAGTCAGTCAATAATCTTATATCCAGTGAAACTAAGCTTCATAAATAAAGGAAAAATAAAGTCCTTCTCCAATAAACAAACACTAAGGGAATTTGTGGCTACTGTAAACAGGTTCTACAAGAGATACTCAAAGAAGTTCTAAACTTGGAAATGAAATGATTTTACTATCATAAAAGACCACAATAAGTACAAAGTTCATAGGGTCTATAAACCAAATATACATTCAAATTCCGAAGTCAGCTAGCTTGCAACCGTATGACAGAAACAAAACCTCACATATCAATATTAACTCTGAAGGTAAATAGTCTAAACAGTCTGTGGCAAACTGGATTTTTTAAAAAGATGAAGCCATATGCTGCCTATAAGAGACCCGCCAGCTGGCCAAAGACAGTCACAGACTCAAAGAAAATGGGTGCAAAATGATATATCAGGCAAACTGAAAATGAAAAAAGCAGGAGTAACCATCCTCATATCAGACAGCTCAGACTTTAAACCAAAAACAGTAATAAGAAAAGACAAAGAAAGGCATTATATAATGATAAAAGGGTACAATTCAATAGGAAGATTTAATTATCTTAAACATATTCACATCATACATCAGAGCAACCAAATTCAGAAAGCAATCACTACTTGATCTTAGAAAATATATTTGTAGTAATATCATAATAGTGGTCCCACCCCACTGATATCACTAGAAAGATCACTGAAGTAGAAAAATAATAAAGAAAACTGGACTTAAACTGGATTATAGACCAAGTGTACCTAACAGACATTTATAGAACTTTCCACCCAACAACTGCAGAATATACATTCTTCTCATCTCTGTATAGAATATTTGCCAAAATAGACCATATGTTTGTCCATAAAGCAAGTCTCAATAAATTTAAAAACAGCAAATTATACAAGCATCCTCTCAGATCACAATGGAATGAAATTAGAAATCAACACTAAAGAAGAGCTCCAAAAACTACATACACCACTAATTGAAAATTGAACAACTTGCTCTTGAATGACTCTTGGGTAAACAATGAAATTAAGGCACAAATTTTTTCAAAAAAATAGTTGAAACAAATGAAAATAGTGACACAACATACCAAAACTCCTAGGATATAATATTTTAAAAATGACCAAACTGACCAAAGCAATCTACAGATTCAAAGCGGTCCCAATAAAAATACCAACTTAGTTCTTCACAGAACTAGGAAAAACGATCTTAAAGTTTCTATGGAACCAAAAAAGAAATTCTAAACAAAAAAGAACAATTGCAGAACCATCATACCGCCTGACTTCAAATTATATTATAAGGCTACATTAACTAAAACAGCATAGTACTGGTACAAGAATAGACAGATCAATGGAACAGAATAGAGAACCCAGAAATAACACTATATACCTACAACCAACTGATCTTCAACAAAGCAGACAAAAATGAACAATGAATGGTGCTGGGAAAATTGGCTAGCCATATGCAGAAGAATAAAACTGGACCCCTATCTCTCACCATATACAAAAATTAACTCAAGATGGATTGAAGATTTAAATGTAATACTGAAACTATAAAAATCCTAGAAGAAAAGCTAGGAAACACTCTTCTGGACATTGGCCTAGGCAAGTAATTTATGATGTAGATATCACAAAAGAAATTACAACAAAAACAAAAATATAAATGAACTTAATTAAACTAAAAAACTTCTGCACAGCAAAATACATCATCAACAGAGTAAACAGAAAATCTACTGAATGGGGAAAAATATTTGAAAATTAAACCTCAGAAATAGAAATAATATCCAGAATCTACAAGAAACTCAAACAACCCAATATTTTAAAAAATATCAAAAAGTGGACAAAAGACATGAATAGACACTTCTCAAAAGAAGATACATGAGTGGAAACAAACATATAAATACTTATGTTTGTTAAACAAAAAGTCAGAAAGTGTGATGCCTTTGCAATTATTCTTTTTAAAATTTAACAAACATTTAAGAATGCTCAACATCACTAATCATCATAGAAATGAAAGGTAAAACCACAAGGAGGTTAAAAATGTCATTCTCACCGGTCAGAATGACTATTAGAAAGTTAAAAAACAAAACATGTTGGCATGGTTGCAGGGAAAAGGGAATGATCATTCACTGTTGGGAGGATTGTAAACTAGTTCAACCTCTATGGAAAACAGCATAGAGATTTCTCAAAGAACTAAAAGTTGAATTACCATTTGACCCAGCAATCCTACTACTAGGAATCTACCCAAAGTAAAAGAAATCAACATATTAGAAAGATGTCTGTTCTTATGTCCACTGCAGCACTATTCACAAAAGCAAAATCATAGAGCCAACCTAAGTACCCACTAACAATTGACTTCATTAGGAAAATGTGGTATATATACACCATGGAATACTACGCAGCCGTAAAAAGAATGAAATCATATCCTTTGCAGCAACATGGATGGAGCTGGAGATCACCATCATAAGTGAAGTGACTCAGAAACAGAAAACCAATCACAGTATACTCTGTTCTTACTTATATGTAGATGTTAAATGATTAGAAAGATGGAAAGAATAGACACTGGAAACACCAAAAAGGGGCAGGAGGTGAGGAGGGTATTTAGGGTTCAGAAATCATCCATCGCGTGCAATGTTCACTATCTGAAGAATGGGTGACCTGAGACCCAATCCCCAACACAGCATAACATGTCCACAAAACAAACATATACATGTACATCCTGAATTTAAAATTAAAATGGAAATAAAGAAACATTTAAAAAATAAGCCATATTTTAGAAAATAACTTCTCAATTCCTAAAAAGAGAAAGTTCAAATGTATATGTCAAAGCAAAATATGCAAAGAAAAATCGACAATGCAAGAATTAAATTTTTTCTATAGAAAAATTAGGAAAATGTAAATCTGGGGAATATTTATACAAAAGGCATTCAAACAATTATCTTAATAAATAGTTTTGTATAAACGAATAAGAACAAACTCAAATGAATAAATAAAAATATTAACAAGTAATTTCTAAGGAAGAAATTGGCCTGTTACTATGTAAACCATAAAAAATTAGTATTCATAGAAGTAAGAATTAAACTAAGATATAATTTTGTCTATAAAACTGTCAACTATTTTAAATATGTTTAATATACAGGATTAGCAGGTATTCAGGAAAATGGGTACCTTCATAGAGCACTGGTGGGAATATTATCATTATAACTTTACTTGTAGGGCCGTTTATTAAAATCTGTTAAAAATCTTAAGAATATTCACAGCATTTGATCTCACAATTTCATTTATAGGAATTGGTTCTAAGAAAATTACTATAGCTTTGTGTGAGAATGCCTGTTGAAACATTTTGCTATAACAATGTGTACAATAGTGAAAATTTGAAGCAACCTAAATGTTCAAATAGAAGATTAATTAGGCCTGGCTCAGTGACTCAGTCTGTAATTCTAGCACTTTCGGAGACCAAGGCAAGTTGATTGCTTGAGTCTGTGGGTTCAAGACCAGGCCAGGCAACTTGACAAGACCTGATTTATACAAATCAAAAATTAGTTGGATGTGGTAGCATGCGCCTACAGTTCTGGCTACTTGGAAGTCTGTGGCAGAAGGATTGCCGGAGCCCAGCAGGTCGACACTGGGGTGGCCGTGAGTGTGCCACTGCACTCCAGGCTGGGCGATGGAGTGACTCTCCAACTTAAAAAAATAAAAAGAAGATTAGTTAAATAAAGGCAGCCCATACATGAATGTCATCCAACAGTTAGAAATATTTAGTAAAAAAAATTATCCTAAGAAAATATCCATAAGATATTAAAATATAAAAAGATAAATATTTATAAGATAATACTTTTATGTTTTTTAAAAAAGGAGTACATACACAAAATATCAAAAATAATTATCTCCATGTGTTTTTTAAAACTTTTTGGCTTTTTCTTCTACCTTGAAAATTGTATATACTTAATATATATTAAATTTATAATTGGGGAAAAACTGAACAGCAACAGAAAAAGAAAGCTGATGGTCTAAATCAACACCCTTTACAATCATAAATCTTGAACTAGATACCAATATTTATCATTAAGATTATTATTTCATATACCAGACCCTGGGTAGAACTTTTGTATGGAATAAGAGCAGACCACTGTTCTTAACCTTTTAACTTCTTTCCATTGACTATCAGAATAATGTATATAAATCTTCTTTAGAGTTGAGTTTCCAAATTTCCAACAATAGATGAATGGATAACTTCCCAAATGTCATTCAACAAATGAATGCATAAATAAAATGCGGCATATATATATATACTGGAACATGATTCAGCCTACCATCTACAACATCATGGGTGAACAAAAAGAACATTTTGCTAAGTGAAATAAGCCATTCACAAAAGACAAATACTGCATGATCTCACTTATATGAGGGACTCAAAATAGAAGGAGAGAATAGAGAATAGAATGATGGTCGCTAGGGGCTGAGAGGAGGCAGAACTGGGGAATTGTTGCTCAATGGGCTTAAAGTTTCAGTTATGCAAGATGAAAAAGTCCTAGAGATTTCTTGTACAACATAGTACCTATAATTAACAATACAACACTGTGTACTTTAAACTATGTTAAGAGGATTGCTCTTGTGTTTAGTGTCCTTACTCCAAAAGCAAATAAACAGAAAAACAAATACACACACAAGAACATAAGGAAACCTTTGGAGATGATAGATAATGTTTAGTGTCTTGATTGTGGTGTCTTGATTGTGGTATCATGGGTGGATGCCTATGTTCAAATTTATCAAAATGTATCCATTAAATGTATGCAATTTTTTCATATCTCAATTATACCTCAATAAAGTTTTAAAAAAGAATTGAACTTGCATCTGTTCCCCATAGCATTTCTTTGGGACACAATCTTAACGGGATGGATAGAAAGTGATAGAATAGCTAGGGCTGTGAATCAATCGTTTATTTCAAAAGCAGGTTATCTACTCAGGCAAATAAGCTAAGTCACATTAAGGAAGAAAATTCCTTTAGCAGGTAAGCATGGAAATAGTAAAAAATTATATTCCTGAATCCATGACCCACATATATCTGAGGAGAGAGGAAATTAAATCTGATCGACATAGAAATAAGTGCTACAGCCCAGTTCATCCTGATGAAAATTATTTGCCAGAGGAATCCTTCCAAGGCAGTTAAACTGAAAACTAATCACTTCACTGCAGTGTGCACAGGGTCAGACCCTCCGTGCTATCATTATGAATGGCAATAAAACCACGCTCACAGAGATAAAAGGAAGAGAAAATAAATAAGCAGAACCCCAAATGTAAGCAATGCAGAAAATGCTTAATGCATCCGGGTCATGTTGGTGCTGGCCACCAAGTTAAATGTCACTGATTAATCAAACCAGGGAACCAGAGGCTTCTGGCAGGGCCTTCCCAGGCCTTAATGAGTGAAAGCTCAAAGATGGGGCAGCAATAATTCTAGTGACCACTTTACAGTGCCCCAAAGAGACAGCTACCAAGGAAAGGAGAGAGTGCATGGCACACCAACTCAGGACCACTTCTCCTTCTATGACCTTCTTATCATACCCACAGGCACTGCCCTAATTCAGGCCCTCATTATTCTGCAGTTGCATGCTGAAGTATCCTCCTTTTTTACTTTTCCTTTCTTTAGTTTTCTGGTGCCCCATTCATCCTTCACATTGCCCCCAGAGACAGTGAGCAGAACAAATATTGTGAGGATTCGTGACAAGAGTCCTAAGCTCAAATCCATCACTTAAAAGTCACGTGGATTTGGTAAGGCATGCAACCACTCTGAACCTTTACTTTTTCCCAAAGTAAAATAGGTTTGCAAAAACTTCATGAGGCTGTGGGGACCATTTGAGGGTAAAATAGAAAGTACCAGCACAAAGGCCACAAAAGATAGTGCTCAGTATCCTTGTATGTCTCCTCTTGACCTACATAAATGTTTTCCATATTGAGTGTCTTAGAATAGTATCTCCATGTGATGTTGATGAACGGAAAACAAATATTTTCTTAGGTAATGAATTTGAAAATACTGGATTCAATAATGTTAAACATGGTTATTGTTTGTTTCAGGAATTCTCAGGGAATGAATTTGAAAATACTGGATTCAATAATGTTAAACATGGTTATTGTTTGTTTCAGGAATTCTCGGGGCCTTGATAGTCTAGGGTACAATTTTATTCTAAGAGGTATGTATGCAATCTTTGATAAACTTATCAGTCACAAAATCCTTTTATCAGAGAGCATTCCTCAGGACTAAAATTTTGTAAAAGACACTGAGAAATGTTAATCTATAAAAGGATTTCCATATTACTAGGAAGTATATCCAAGATCCTTCATGGTCTGGCTGTAGCCTACCCCTCGGACTGATTTCCCGCCATCCACTTCACATTTCGGTCTGATCCAACTACTTACCATTCTCAGATTAAGTCAGCACTTCCTACATGCACATCTGGGCTGATGAGATTCCCTCCAGCCTCACTCTCACCTCAGTCATGTCTTCTCTATCTCACATGCTGTAGAGTGATCTTATGTAAAACCAGGACAAACTGTTTATATTTCTGTTAAAGCAAATATTTAAATTAGCGTGAAATGCTAGTTAGATGTTTATGATCTGTCTTTTTTATTGTTTTGTCTTCATATACCTCAAGCCCAACTGTAGTACTTCATACTCAATAAAGATTTGGTACTCTTCACACTCAATAAATTGAGTACTCACACTCAATAAGTTGAGTACTTCACACTCAGTAAAGATTTGGTGAACAAAAGGATGACAAGAAATTATTATCAATACCAACTGTGCTGCCCATCAAAAGAACCAGATAAAAAAAAGTGTGGTACATACACATGATGGAATATTATGCAATCACAAAGAAGAACAAAATAATGAACTTCACAGCAACCAGGATGGACTTAGAGTCTATAACACTGAGTAATATTTCACAGAAACAAAGAACTGAGTATCACATGTTCTCACTCATAAGCAGACCTTGAACAATTACCAAAATACTATAAGAAAAGGACTGGCAGTAGTGGGAGTCTGTCTGGGGAAAGGGGACACACCTCATCAACAAGGGTATCTGCATAATAAACATTTGTATACCTAGCCCTGAATTATACCTCACATCTTTAAAATAAAAAATTAAAAGTTAAAAAAAATTACTATCATTAATACACAATAATACTTCCAATCTTGTCTTAGTTCAGACTGCCATAACAAAGTGCCATATACATTGTGTGGCTTATGAACAAGAGAAATTTATTTTCTGAAGGCTGGGAAGCACAAGATTCATAATGCATTGGTATATTCAGTGTCTGTTGAGGGTCCCCTTCCTGGCTCATAGACTGCTGTCTTTTCATTATATGCTCACATGTCAGAAAGGGCGAGGGAGCTCTCTGGAGTTATTTTATAGGGCACTAATCTCATTTATGATGGCTCCACTCTCATGATCTAATGCCTCCAAAGGCCCTACCTCCTAATACCAACACAATGAGGGGTAGATTTTAATATAAAAATTTGGAGAGAATACAAACATTTAGTCCCTAGCAAACCTCTTCACCTCTTTGTTTCTTTTTATTTCTCTTTCTGTATCTCTGCAATAATCTTTAATCCTTGCTAAAAGGTAGTAGGGAATAAACCAATATCTACAAAAAAACCCTGACATTTATGGACACTTTCAACGTTATGGTGAGGAGACTGAGCTTTACAAGATTCAGATACTTTTCCTTGAAGCAGAAAAGCTAGTGTTGGAAGTTGACTGTCTCATCTTACACCAAAGACTGTGCTTGTTCCACATGGATGTTCAACCTCAACCACACTGTAGCAACTTCCCTGCCTACAGGATTTCCTTATTTATAAAGCAATAACTGCATCTTGGCCTAAAATTAAATAGGTTCTATAAGCTTAGAGAGCCATTAAGTAAAACAGATTTAAAGTAGTCTAAGGAAATGAAGTAAGAAGTCTTCACAGTAATCACCATGATACACCTGTAGATAAGTCCAGTCCAAAGGAAAAGCCACACTTGGAATTTCTCTGCCACCTAGTGTTCGCTGTGAAAATACCCTATGCTAGACCGACACAACTTTATTAGACAAATAATAATGATAATAATAGCATCCATAACAATGTTATTGCAATGTCAGCAGCAATAAAAGTCATCACTGATTGAGTACCTAATATGTGCTGAGCAGTTTACATATATTTGTTTAATTCATTTTTATGATAACCCTACAAGGTTGCTATTAGAGATGAGAAAATTGGGGCTAAAAGTGATAAAGCAAATTGTCTAAGGTTACAACTGGTAAATTTTGGGATCCAGACTTATCCCAAACCCAGTTGACCCCAAATCTCATGCTCTTTTTGTCTTGCAATATTATCTCCAGTCTGTTTGAAATGCACAATAGTATAATTCATATATAATTCACTATACTTTGACATTTATTAAACATCTATTATGAGGACTGCTCTAGACAGTAAGAATGTTAAGATAAATGTGGCTTGGTCGTGGCCCTCAAGGGATACATAAATTTAGTAGGTAAGACAAGGCCACTACATATGATTGTACATGCTGTGCTTGAGCAATGTCATTAATCACTATCCATCACCTTCAGGTGTATGGTCCCACCTTGAGCTGGGCAACAAAGCAGTCCCTAAAAAGACAAGCCCATATACAGCCAATTTGTTTATTATACTAAGTGTTCTGGCAACTAGTCTCAGTTAATATGGCTTAACCCATGAGCATTAACCAAAAGAAAAGATTAACTAGAAATTTGCTACAGTGAGGAATCTAGACAGGGTGTCTTCTGGGCAGGAGTCCATAATTCCACTCATTTCATGGACTGGTCCAGTCTTACATGGTGCTGGGTTCAACAAAGGCTTGCTGAACATTGCACGAAGGATTTACCCTGGGCACCTTCTGTAAAACTATGTACATCTAAAGGCATACAAATAATCATCTATTTGAAAAAAGGTGCTTGACAGAGAGAACTGGGCAGCTAAAGTCATCAGGGGCAGAGAAAAATGGAATCATTCACAAGAACTAGAGAAAAATGGAATCATTCACAAGATATAGTATGGTATGCTTTATTCCTAATTTTTCTGGAAAAAATAATTTCCAAAAGGAGAGGTAGCACTATAAAGAAATCTTTCTCCTCCCTCAGGATAAAGACCTCTCCCATCTTGGGTGATGTTTCTTTAAATACTGAATTCCAGCGTGGTCTTTTCTTAAAAAGTGGGGAGTAGGTACAGGAAGACAGGAAGGACCTAGTTGTTGTGGTAAAGAGAAATTTGGCAATTTGTTTGTTATTCATTTATTGTGTAAGAGGAAGGATACATAAATACTTTATCAAATTCAAAAGGTTGAAAAGAATATAGTCTCCCTTCTGTTTTTAAGCCCCAGTCCCAAATTCCTCTCCCCAAAGGGGTTGTTCTTATCAGTTGAGTACTCTTCTAGAGACACACTATGCACATACCAATTATGTTTGGCCATGTGGAAAAATAACCATTGGGTTTCAAATTCACTCTATTCTGTATCTTGTTGTTTATCATGTTTAAAAATTTCCTGTGTTCTGTACCTTGAATTTAAAAAAAAAAGTTATATCTTGGGAATTATTCCATATCATTACATATATGATTGTCTCAAACTTTCCAATGACTGTATCATATCCTCTCACGTGACTGTATCTTTTTTCATATAATTTGCTATTACAAACAAAACTGTAATACCTACCATGTTATATACATTATTATGCACATGTGGAAGTATGTGTGTCTTCTCACTCCCCCTCCCAGTTTATTTTACTTCTCTTTATCTTTGGCTTCTGTAATTTTGGTATATAATATCTTGAAGTAAGTTTTTATTTGTTCTGCTTATGATTCATTAGGCTTATTGAATCTATAGACATGCCTTTCAGAAGTTCTTAAAGATTATTAGTTATTGGGGAGTTCGGTAAGATGGTGACAGCATAGGTGGATTTGTGAGATTCTCCGAACGTGAGTCCCCAAAAAGACTCTTACTTTTCTTTTCCCACCCCCCTGCCCACTGCCAGCCGCACTGGTCCGAGGCCCGGGGACCTTCGGTCCCACACAGGGCCGGATATTGCGGCCCCTGGCTGCTGCTGCTCCACTATATGTGACTCCTGCCTGTGCGGGAGTCCTGGGTCTTGGCTCCCTCCCTGGCTACATCATATCACCCAGCACCCAGCACCAACCTGCCAGTCACCCAGGGAGGCTCTGAGTGCCCACCCCTCAGAGATACTGGTCCCATTTCTGGTTGAAGTACCCTGTGAGGGACCCAGGGCCACTCTCGCCGCCTACCACCTGCCCTTTGGAGTTTTGGAGCTCTGGAGCTCTGGAGCTCTGGGCCCACCCTGGCTGAGGCACTCAGGGTGTGATCCCATGCTTGTGTAAGGGAACAGCATATCTTAAGGAGGTGCTGATTGGAGGCTCTCAGCTCCAGGGGAGGAAACTCCCGATCCCCTCCTCCACCCCAGCTTGCTGGTGGCACCTCGGACCCAGTGCCCAGCTGTACAGCTGATCCCCGGTGCCTCCCACTCCAGCACAGTCCATCACAGTGGATTACACAGGGACCCAGACGAGCGGAGAGAAAAGATCCGTGAAAGTGAAGCTTCAGAGATTTGCATTGCCCCGCCCACCTATCAGCAGCTTTCACCTCAGTTCCTAAGGTAACATCACTAAACAGGAGACAAAGCCCCACCCCTGCTGAATCAAAGGCAATGTCACAGACCTCCTAGGCAGCAGGCTAAAAAAAAAAAAAATCCCAAGCTGCCAGTAAATCTAGCTGCCTGCAAGGAAAACAAAGGGGAGAGGTTGGAGATCAGAGCTGAAGAGACTTTAGACACTTAGGAAAGATTCCAGAGCTAGTCTGATCTCTTATTTTGACTTTTGATTTTATCATTTTGACTGTTTGTTTTGTTCACTTTCTGACTTACACTATCTGTTTTATGATTTTATTGGTCTGTCTCTGTGTAGCTACCAGTATCCTTTAGGAAATTTTGCTCACATGTTTTTTTCACTTCTCTCTGGCCTTTTGTCTCTTTTTCACCTGTTAGTTGGTATGAATGTCTGTTTTCCCTCTCACTCTCCTCTTTTTCTAACTTCCTATTGATCCCCCCTTCCTCCATTATTTTCCTCTTTGGCACCTCTTTTTGATCCAGGGACCAAACCTACATACCGCTGTACAGATAGATTGTAAGGCAGTGGGAAATAGGTTCCAGTGTGCCCATACACCTATTGGTGGATGCTAGAATCAGCATATAGATTCTGAATCACAGTTTCACCCTCAATTAAACCTCAAAATTGCAAAAAGTACAGCCCACAGCCCACACTCTAACCTCAAAAGTGAACAAAGCCAGAAGACCCTCATAAGGAAGAACAGGAGATTGCACAAGTGAAACTAAAGCAACCCTACCTTCCCTGAAAAACAGAATTAAAGAAGGGGAGGGAAAGGGGGAGAGAGAAAAAAATCTACACAAATGAAGAAAAATGAAAAGAAGAATATGGGTCTCTCCCAGAACCCTCGGCCAGCAGACACTGAGAAAACTGACTTTGGAATGCAAACAATGAAGAGTCCCCAGAATGACTGGTCCCAAACTACAAACCTAAATACCAAGACATTAATGGAGAGATTAAAGAGAATTAAGGAGAGACAAGAAAACTAGGAAGGAGCTGATATCTGAGATAACAGTAATAAAGAATACTGTGAATGAAATAAATAACAAACTAATAAGCATAGTAAGCAGAATTACCCAAGCAGAAGAAAGAATCTCAGAGCTTGAGGACCAAAATATAGAACTAACCCAAACTCTTAAAAACACAGAAAATAAGCTCAAAAAGAGAACAAAACCTTCAAGAGATGAGTGATTACTACAAGAGACCGCACCTAAGAGTAATTGGCCTTCCTGAGGCAGAAAGAGAGGCAGAGACCACACTGGAACAAACTTTCCATGAGATCATTCAAGAAAACTTCCCTTATCTAATCAGTGACGCAAAAATTCAAACACAAGAGATTCAGAGAAGCCCTGCAAGACAACAAATGAGAAAACCAACCCCTAGACACATAATAATTCGTCTAAACAAAGTAGGCATAAAAGAAAAAATCCTAAAGGCAGCAAGACAAAAAGGCCGGATCACCAACCATAGCAGACCAATTAGAATAGCAGCAGATTTATCTACAGAAGCCCTGCAGGCTAGGAGAGCTTGGAGCCCTATCTTCAAAGTCCTAAAAGATAAACAATTTCAACCAAGAATAACCTACCCGGCCAAGTCAAGCTTCATCAGTGAGGGAGAATTAAAATCTTTGCCATATATCCAATCCCTAAGAACTTACACTGCCATCACACCACCTCTACATGAAACACTTAAGAAAGTACTAAACACAGAGGAAAAGGGGGGAAAAAGAACAACGTTCTTCACAAGAGTACACGAAAAAGAATAAAATACACACGAACCAACCCCAAAACTAAAAGAAAGACAAAAAAACCAAGTGGAAGAATAACAACTCTATAAGAACTCTATGATAGGAATGAATGCTCACATTTCAATAATTAGCCTGAATGTGAATGGACTAAACACAACACTGAAAAGACATAGAATGGCAAAATGGATAAAATATCACCAGGCAACAATATACTGCCTTCAAGAGACCCATCTCACTAGAAAGGACATGCACAGACTCAAAGTAAGAGGGTGGGAAACAAATTTTCAGGTGAATGGAACACAAAAGAAAGGAGGAGCCACAATCCTAATTTCAGACAAAATACCATTTAAGCTATCAAAAATTTAAAAAAGATACAGAGGGCCACTACATAATGATAAAAGGTTCACTCCATCAACAAGAAATATCTATCCTAAACATATATGCACCCAACATAGGTGCACCAACTTTCATAAAGCAACTTCTAGGAAAACTAAAGAAAGATATTGACTCTAACACCATCATAACTGGGGAATTTAATACCTCACTAACAACCCTAGACTGATCATCAGAACAAAAAAATCAGTAATGAAATCCGGAACCTCAATGTGACTCTTGACCAAATGGACTTAATTGATACCTACAGAACACTCCATCCAAAGACCACAGAATACACATTCTACTCATCACTGCATGGAACGTATTCTAAGATCGACCACATAATTGGCCATAAATCAAGCATAAGCAAATTTAAAAGGACCGAAATTCTACCATACACCTTCTCAGAACACAGTGGAAGAAAAATAAACTAACAACAACAAGGTCCTCCCAAAACCCACAAAGACATGGAGACTAAACAACATGATGCTAAACAACTCCTGGGTCAATGATGAAATCAAAACAGAGATCAAAAGATACCTGGAAACAAATGAAAATTAAGAAACATCTTAGCAAAATCTCTGGGACAACATGAAAGCTGTATTAAGAGGGGAATTTATATCCCTATAAATGCACATGAAGAAAATGGAAGGATCACAAATTAACAGCCTAACAAACCACCTAAGGAAGCTGGAAAAGCAAGACCACAAAAACTCTAATTTCAGCATAAGAATCCAGATCACCAAAATAAAAGCCCAAATCTAGGACATAGAAGACAAATAGATAATACAAAAAAAAATCAATGAAACAAAAAGCTGGTTCTTCAAAAGGAAAAACAAGATTGATAGTCCCCTAGCTAGACTGACCAATAAAAAGAGAGAAAAAACCCAAATAAGCACAATCAGAAACACAAAAGATGAAGTCACATCTGACCCTGAAAAAATACAAAAGATCATTAGAGACTACTACATACACTTGTATGGAAACAAACTTGAAAACCTCAAGGAAATGGAGGACTTTCTGTCATCACACAACCTGCCTAGGTTGAAAGAAGAAGAAATTGAGACCCTAAATAGACCAATAACAATCAAGGAAATTGACTACATAATAAGAAAACTACCTATAAAAAAAAGCCCTGAACCAGATGACTTTCCAGCAGAATTCTACAAGACATTTAAGGAGGAGCTGATACCAATCCTACTGAAGGTATTCCAAGTAATTGAGAAAGATGGAACTCTCCCCAAATCATTTTACAAAGCTAACATCACATTGATACCCAAGCCAGGTAAAGACTCAACAAAGAAAGAGAACTACAGGCCAATATATTTGATGAACATACATACTAAAATTCTCAACAAGATCCTAGCAAACCAGATTCAACAACACATCTCAAAAATCATCCATCATGACTAAGTTGGCTTCATCCCTGGGATGCAAGACTGGTTCAACATTCGTAAAATCATAAATGTAATTAAATACATCAACAGATGTCAAAACAAAAACCACATGATCATATCATTAGATGCAGAAAAAGCTTTTGATAAAATCCAGCACCCCTCCTTGATAAAAACCCTCGAACATCTAGGCATACGGGGAACACACCTCAAAATAGTAAAAGCCATCTATGAGAAACCCACAGTCAGCATACTCCTAAACACACAATAATTGGAACCATTTCCCCTGAAAACTAGAACAAGACAGGGATGCCCACTCTCACCCCTCCTGTTCAATATAGTATTGGAAGTCCTGGCTTGAGCAGTCAGAGAAGAGAAGGCAATCAGGGGTATCCAAATAGGAAAAGAAGAAGTCAAATTATCTCTCTTTGCAGATGACATGATCTTGATGACATGATCTCTTTGCAGATGACCTTGAAAACCCAAGAGAATCTGTCAAAAATCTCCTTACACTGATAAAGGACTTTGGCAAGTCTCAGGATATAAAATAAATGTGCAAAAGACAATCACATTTCTTTACACCAATAATAAATAAACAAAAACCCAAATAAAAAGCACAATTCCATTCACAATAGCCACACACAAAAAAATGAAAAACCTTGGCATCTTCCTAACCAGAGAGGTGAGAGACCTTTACAATAAAAACTACAAAACTCTGCTCAAAGAAATCAAAGATGACACAAACAAGTGGGAAAATATCCCATGCTCATGGGTTGGAAGAATCAGCATTGTGAAGATGTCCATCTTACCTAAGGCAATCTACAGATTCAATGCAATACCCATCAAATTACCAGCAACATTCTTCTCAGACCTAGAAAAAACAACACAGGAATTCATATGGAAACACAAACGACCAAGAAAAGCCAGAACAATCCTCAGCAAAAAAAAAAAAAAAGCAGGCAGTATCACATTACCAGACTTCAAACTTTACTATAAAGCTACAATCATCAAAACAGCTTGGTACTGGTATAGGAACAGGCATATAGATCAATGGAATAGAATTGAGATTCCAGAAATGAAACCTCAATTTCTCAACCAACTCATCTTTGACAAAGCCTCCACCACCTACCACTGGGGAGAGGAGAACCTATTCAGTAAATGGTGCTGGGAAAACTGACTGACCACATGCAGAAGATTGAAACAGGACCCCTATCTATCCCCATACACAAAAATTAACTCCAAATGGATCAGAGACCTAAATGTAAAATCACAAACCATTAGAACCTTAGAAAATGAAGGACATAACATCATGGAAATTGGAACTGGCATCCAATTCCTCAACAAAACCTGAAACTCACAGGCCATAAGAGATAAGATAGACAAGTGGGACCTCATTAAACTGACAAGCTTCTGCAAAGCCAAAGAAACCATCAAGAGAGCAGGGAGACAGCCTACAGATTGAGAAAAAGTATTTGCCAATTCCAGGTCTGACAAAGGCTTAACATCTTGGATCTACAAGGAACTCAAATGTGCTGAAAAGAAAAAAACAAACAACCCCATTATAAAATGGGCAAAAGATATGAACAGACACTTCACAAAGGAAGACATCCAAGCAGCCAACAGACACATGAAGAAATGTTCAACCTCACTAATCATCAGGGAGATGCGAATCAAAACCACACTGAGATTCTACCTAACTCCAGTCAGAATGATCATTATCAATAACTCAAAAAATAACAGTTGTTGGAGAGGGTGTGGCAAAAAGGGAACACTCCTACACTGTTGGTGGGAGTGCAAACTAGTGCAACCTCTGTGGAAAGCAGTGTGGCAATTCCTAGAAGCTCTAAACATCAACCTCCCATATGACCCTGCAATCTCCCTACTGGGAATATACCCTGAAGAACTCAAATTCCTCTATCAAAAAGATACCTGCACATGAATGTTTATCGCAGCATTGTTCACAATAGCAAG
>NW_007250845.1:56986-70538 GCF_000164805.1 Carlito syrichta
TATTCTCACTCATATAGTGGACCTTGATCATCCAATGCACTACCATAAGAAAATGACTGACAGTGGTGGGAAACTATGGAGGGGGGAAAGGGGATGGGACTAATGGGAGTAAACATCTGTCTGGGGACAGGGAGATACCTGTTATCAACAAGGGGGCCTGAATGAAGCATATTTGTACACTTAACCCTTAAATGTAACACACAATATCATAATTAAAAATATTGATTTTAAAAAAAAAAGAAAACAAATGACACAATTTCTTAAAGGACCGAAGATGAGAGCAAACACTTCACCAAAGAGAATATATGGATATCAGATAAGCAAACATTTCAAAAAGTCAGCATCATTAACCTTTAGGAAAATCTGAATTTAAATCTTAGTGGTGTACCACTACCAACATAAAATTCAAGAGTACCAAAATGACCAAGTGCTGATGAAAATGTGGAACAACCAGAACTCTCACACCTCGCGGATGGCCACCCTGGAAGACAGTTGGGCAGCTGCTTATAAAGCTAAACACATACCTGCCATATGACTCGGCAATCCCACTTCTAGTTATTTGCCTCAGAGGAATGAAAATGTGTGAACACATAAAAACCTGACTACAAATGTGTACAGAATTGCCAAAAAACTGGAAACAATTCAAATGTCCTTGAAGGGATAAACTGTGATGCCATCGTACAGCAGAGCTCCACTCAGCAATAAAAGTGAGCAAGTTACACACATGACAACTTGAATGAATCTCGAAGACATTACGCTGAGTGAGAGAAGTCAGTCTCAACAGGTTACAAACCATAGGATCCCATTTATAGGACATGCTCAAAAACATGAAACTATTGTGACAGAGAAGAGATAGTGGATGCAGGGAGGGTTCCAGGAGGTGGGTTGGGGCAGCAGGAGGGAGGATTGTGACTGGAAGCGCTAGCGTGAAGAGGTGCTCTTCTTTTTTATTTATTATGACTATTATTTTTGATGGACAAATCAGAGTCATATACATGCATAGGGTACCATGGAATGTTTTGATATGTTTCTATGATGTGGCATGATTGAATCGAGCTGATGAATGTGTCCACCACCTCGCCTCTGTTCGTGATGATGATGACATGAATCCATTTCTGTGTTAAAACTCATGGGACTGTGCATACCCAAAGGGTCCATTTTACTATGTCATAATTTTAAAATAAAATTTTGAAAAGGAACATTAATCTGTGAGACAGATAAGCTATATCAGCTCAAAGCCCCCTCGACCTTGCAAATAGCCTGCAAGTTCACTCAAGCTGCAACTGCAACCACGCACCAAGCTCCAGGGTTCAGGAAACATTCTGGGGTGGGCCTCTCCCCCTTTTGGGGAATCCAGTCATTGGGAGAATTTTAGCAAACAGATCAACTGGCAGGTGATTCTTGGCATTAGAAAAATGATTCGTTCGTTATTAAAAGGTTCCCTTTATAGGGAACTGTGTAGTCTTCCTATGTGGCAAAGAAATCAAAAACTAAAACAATGGGAGCTACTGTTTATTGAACTCACACTAAAATGATGCCATTCGCAGTTCTGAAGTGAGTAGGCAAAGCAATGAGAAAACTGAATAAAATATACTGCTAGGTCAGGTACACATAAAATTTAGAATCCAGCTGTTATCAACAAGATGTATTGAATAGGTGCTTGACCTAGTGGATAGACATTCTTCCGGCAAAGTCCTGAATTGCCCTCTCCCCAAAGCAGAAAGATAAAAGTGGAGTGACCCTACTCCTCTGTCCCTTTTCCCTGTCTCTCTGTCCCATCATCACTCCCAGGGAGTGGATCTCGCAAACCTACGTCAAGACTTTGGAGAGAGACGGGAAGAACTGTCAGGTCTCTGTCCAGAAGGCCCTCTGACCATCACACTTAAGTCTCTCATCTCTGCCATGAAGTAGGTACTTGAATCATTTAGCAATAATTTGGACTACAAGGAACAAACCAACCCATGCACAGTGGCTTCAACAAACAAGGATTCATTCTTCTCACATAAAACATGAGCAGCCAATGGCCTGTTTCAGCTGCCCTGCAATGGCAGGCCTTGGGGTAGATGTCTGCATGTCCTCTTGGTCTCTCAGTGATAAAATGGCTGCCAAAGTCAAGGCATTACTCGGCAAAGTCACTCTATGGGAGGCGGAGGGCAGCATCAAGAGGGAGACCCTTGTCACCCTCCAACTTCATATCAAGGAGGGGCAGGTGTCAGACGAAGCAAAAAGATACTCCTTGTCTTCCTCCTATCATGGAGGGAAAATGTTCCCAGAACCACCCCCAGGAAATTCCCTTTTTTTATCTCCTTGGTCAGAATTGATCACAGGTTCACTCCTGAATCAGAAACGGGACCCAATTCCCCAGAGGTCCTGGGACGCGATACCTGAGCAAAAGTAACTGAAGGAGCCCATAAGCCGCGTCTGCCACGATGCTGTCATTATTTCTCCTCCTTTTTTGCAGACAGGGAAACTGTGGCTTAGAAAGGATAAGTCACCCAGCTGGTAAGGACTAACACCAGGCTTCACACCCAAGACTGTCTGACTGCCACGCCTGTGATGTGAATCTCTGCATGACAGTGCCTCTTTGAGATGAGGTTGAGGCTGTGAGCAAGTCCTTCAGCCCCTGAAGCCGCCAGCCAGGAGGGTTAGCAGAGACTGCACTGCTGATGATAACTCAGTCTTAGAAGAAAGAAGTATAGCTCTGGGTGTGGTGGTTCATACCTGTAACCCAGCACTTTGGGAGGTCAGGGTGGGAGGATCGCTTGAGGTCAGGAGTTCAAGACCAACCTGAGAAATATAGCAAGGCCCTGTCTCTACCCAAAAAAACCAAAAATTAATTAGCTGGGCATGGTGGTGCACACCTGTAGTCCCAGATACCTGGGAGGCTGAGGCAGGAGGATCACCTGATCCCAGGAGTTACAGGTTGCAGCAATAGCCACACTGGACCAGCATCTGAGGTGGCCTGCATCTGTTTCTGCTTCCCTGAACTTAGAAGACAACATGTTTGTGAAAGCGCTGTCCTCCTGTGGCCTCTCCCCCTTGGTCTCAGTTTCCCTTCTTGGATGGGCCTTAGAAATGATCAAATGGAAGAGAGCTGGGTAAGGAAGCTGGCCTGGAAAATTCCACCTCCCTGGCTCACTCCCTAACTCAGTTTCTCTGGGCCACTTCCTTGGTCCTGTTCTGGTTGTTCTTGCTGGTCTCCCCAGGAACTCTGACACCCAAAAAAACTTGGAAGGCACCCTATATGGCTCCATGGCTTGCATGTCTCCCCCCCAAAGTGAGGGCTGTAGCCTATATTGCAATGAGAAAGTAAATCAGCAGGTAATAAATTTTCCCTTCTTTCTCCGTGTTCCTAGTGGGCCTTGAAATTAGCAAGAACCAACTGTCACATTAATTTCACTCTCAGGGTGACATCACAGTGCCCCTTGGGACCAGGATTCATCAGCCTGGCTTGGAGGCAAGCAAGGCCAAGGCTCCTAAATAGGCCAGGGCGGGAAAGCGAAGCAGAGACCATTCCTAAGCAGGCACCATACGGAAGTCCTGTTGTGATTTCTTTTTTCCTGGATGGTTTCCTGAGAGGAGGCTGCTGGGTCACTGGAAAGTTAAAGGTGAAGTGAGAAGGTTTGGGCTATGCGTAAGAACAGATGCTCCAATATTTTGGTCATGTTACTCAACACACGACATGCACCTCCATCCCTTTTGTCAGGAGGCCTTGCGGAGGAAAGAGCCTCTTGCCATCTCTAAGTGACGGTTTCTGTGCTCCTAAAAAATTTCTGCAACATGATTGAGTGGGGCCCTTTTGGCGGAGAGCGAAGGATTAGCAAGTGCTCGGATTACTTGAGCAATAAAGATAGATGGCTGTGGGCCTTTTCATTTGGAACTCAGTCTTGGTCAATATCAACATCTTAGCGGCAAGTCGATAAATCGCAGCATCAGCCGTGGTGGAAGTGTCGATGGCTGCTGCCGGCAACTTAGTTTATGGTGAATCAAGACCTCGAAGGAGGCTTTAAATTTGCTGATGCTTTTTTCGGTGGGGTTTGTCGCGGCTCACCCAGCCAGATCGATTCGATGCATCGTGCTGGGGAGGAGGAAAAGGTTTGTGGCTCTTGGAATATTAGCGAGTTCATTTCACGCTGGTGCTGCGACAGAGGCCAGGGTGAGGTTTACAGAAGCCGCATTCATCAAGCCAGCTGGTCGCCCACGACATCCCTCGGGCTCAAACAGAGAGACGAGGAGGGAGGGGCCGGCGCCCGGCATTCCCAGAGAGAACTCTAGCTTTCTTTGGCAGGGGGCAGGCGGTGTAGAGGGGAGAGGATTTGGAGGCTCTGATGGCTCCCTCCGGACTGCCGTGGGATGTTCTCACAGCCTGCAGAGAGGAGCCAGATGTGGGCAGTGGCCCAGTTCACTGCAGCCTTCAGGAGCTATTTGGGGCCACAGGCTTTTCCCTTCCCAGAGAGTTGTGGCAGATTGACGACAAACATGGGTCTAATTCCTCATCCTTCCCACAGCATTTGCAATGTGACTTGGTGGTTCCTCCCATCAAGGGGTTCAGTCTATTTCCCTGTTCTTTGAATCTGGGCCGCCTTGTAATTTACTTTGACCAACAGAATGCAGCAGGAGTGACAGCATGTCCGTTCCAAGCCACAGTCTCTAGACCTTTGCGTGTCTCTGTCTCTCTCTCTCTCTCTCTGTCTCTGTCTCTCCTTCTATCTCCCTCTCCCTCTCTCTACTTCTTCCTCTGTCTTCCCTCTCTCTCTCTCCCTTGCTCCTTCTCTCTTTCTCTCTCTCTCTCTTTTCTCTCTTTCTCCCTCTCCTTCTCTCTCTCTTTCTTCCTCTCTCCTTCTTTTGCTACTCTCTCATTCTTCCTCCCTTCTTTGCTCTCTTTCTTCCTCTCTCTTTCTATCTTTCTCTCTGTGTGTGTGTGTCTCCTTCTTTCTCTCTCTCTCTCTCTCTCCACCTCACCTCCCTCATCCCCCTGCCTCCACCATGAGAACAAACCCAACTTGTCTTCTGGAGGATGAGCTAACATGCAGAGGGGATTCAAGTCACCCCAGCTGAGGTCACCCTAAGCCAATCAGTCTCTGGCCAGCCTGCCAAATGACCCATGAGCAAGCCCAGTTGAGACCAGCTGAGCCCAGGCCAGATCAGCAGAACCAACCATACAGTCCATAAACCTGTGAGTAATTATAAATTATGATTGCTTTAAGTCAGTGAAGGTTGGAGGTGGTTTCCTATGGGACCTTACTGTGGCAATAGAAAATTAATACAGAGTTCATCAGATAGTTTTTGTAACCAGAGACATGCCTAAGGAAAATCACCCCAGACCCCAGACTTTGGGATTTCTTTTGGGGGGTGTTGGAGTCTCACTCCATCGCCCAGGCTGGAGTGCAGTGGCACGCTCACGACCACCCCAGCATCGACCTACTGGGCTCTGATCATCCTTCCACCTCAGCCTTCCAAGTAACCGGAAGTACAGACGTGCGCTACCACATCCAGCTAATTTTTAATTTATTGTAGAGACGAGGTCTCGCCAAGTTGCCCAGGCTGGCCTTGAACCCATGGGCTCAGGCAATCCACTCACCTCCCAAAGTGCTGGGATTACAGGCTGAGCCACTGAGCCTGGCTGACTCTGGGGATTCTTATTCTTTGAGACAAAAGTGCTATCAGCTGGTGCTAAAAACCTGAAGCTTATATAATATACACATGCGACAAAAACCCACAAGGTCAGTCCTTCCTTTCCCCAAGTAGACTGCCAGCAGAAAGGCTACTGTTGTCATTTAATTTCTTCTTAGGAGTAAGTGTCATGATTTCCAAGACAACCAGTCCAGCATTAGCTCCAGGACAACACTGCCTTTTCTGTAACGGATGGGCAAATGCCCACCTGGCCTCCCCCCTCCCCCTCTCTGACTCAGTAGACCGTTCGGTTTAAGTGGCAGAAGTCAGCCATTGCAGGCCGAAAATATATGTGTATCTACATTAGTTTCCTATTGCTTGTTGTAACAGACGACTGCAAACTTAGTGGCTTAAACAATATAAATGTGTTACCTGACTGTTCTATGGGTCAGAAGTCTGACGTAGGTTTCATTGGGCTAAAATCAAAGTGTCATCAGGGCTCTGTTCCTTTCTGGAAGCTCTAGGGGACAATCTGTCTCCTTGCCTCTCCAGCTGCTGGTGGCTGTCTCTACTCCTTCCCTCACGGCCCCATCCCCCATCTTCAAAGCGCCTGCAGCAGTGGATCCAGTCCTCACGCCCCACCTCTCACCCTCCTCTCCTGCCTCCCTTTTAAGGTCTCAGATGATTATATTGGATCCAACTGAATAAACGAAGAAAACCTCGGCCGGGCTCGGTGCCTCAGCCTGTAATCCCAGCGCTTTGGGAGGCTGAGGTGAGTGGATTGCCTGAGCCCGCGGGTTCGAGACCCGCCTGGGCAACTTGGCGAGCCCTCGTCTCCACAATAAATCAAAAAATTAGCCGGGCATGGTAGCATGTGCCTGTAGTTCCAGCTACTTGGAAGGCTGAGGCGGAAGGAAGGCCAGAACCCAGCAGGTCGAGGCTGCGGTGGCCAAGAGCGGCCGCTGCACTCCAGTCTGGGCAACAGAGTGAGACTCCAACTCAAAAAAAAAAAAAAAGAAAACCTCTTCATCTCAGAGTGCTTAACCTTAATCACATCTGCAAAATCATTTGCTTTGCAAAGTAACATATTCACAAGTTCAGAAGATTAGGACATGTATTAGGGGTACCATTATCCTGACTATCAGAATGTCACTGTGTTTCTCTATAACAAGGATTGAGAGACAGGAAGTTGTTGTTTTTCTTGGATGGCTCCATGGAATTGATGGGCCTACACTTGGAAGTCTATTAGATGGGTTCATGGTGGAAAAGAAAGGAGGAACGGACATGAACAGCACCCTGTGATTCATCCACAAAGTTGCGAGGTGTCCCTCCCCGCATAAGATGGTGGTCTTACTATGAGGAAGCAGGATTTGGCTCCCAACTCAAGGGGGGATTTGATAACTGTAGTCCCGAAGGAACACAGCTCTTCGTGACATCACCCCCCTACCCAGAGCTTCCAGAAGCTGCGGATGCCCTTTGTGGCTATTTCAGGGAGGCCAGTCAGGGGCCATGTCAGACCCTGAACACCAACAAGTTTCTACTGAACCTTGGCACTGAGTTGAAGGGGCACAGATATGACGCTAAAGAGATTCTGCCCCCAGCGGGTTTACAGACTCGAGCATAATGCAAAACTACCACTCACACAAATGACTATTTAAATTTTTGGAAAGAGAAAAGCATCAAAAAGCATGCAGATAAAATATGATGGACGTTTACAGCAAGGAATGGTGGGAAGGGTGAAGAGCGGATAGCGAGAAGGAAAAAAGAAGACTCTGGGAAGGCTTTTTGGAAGAATTTTAGGAAGCATATTATAAATTTAAGCACTCAATCTCATAGTTTAAACCAGGATAGACAAACTTTCTCCACAAAGAGACAGAGTAAATATTTCAGGATTTGTGGTTCACGTGATCTCTGTTGCAGGTATTCAACTCTTCTGTTGTAGTGCCAACACAAAGACAGCGTGTAAATGTGCGACTGTGACTGAGTTCCAATAAAACTTTATTTATAAAGATAGGTATGGGCCATGTTTACCTCACAGGCTATAGTTTGCTGATCCCTGTTTAAAGCTATACTGTAGCACTGAGTGAAAGCATAGTCATGAGAGGATTTATAGGAGACACAATGCTTTGGTTCAGCTTTGATGAATGGTTAGAACTTGAATATATAGATATGCAGGGAAAAACAAGAAGAAGGTGAAATGAACAACTGCTATGTGATATTGAAGAGACCAGGTCCTCAAGAGTTTCGGCCTGTCGTCCCGCGCCTTTGGGAGGCCGAGGCGAGTGGATGGCCCGAGCCCGCAGGTTCAAGACCCGCCTGGGCAGCGAGACCTCAGCTCTACAATCAATCAAAAAAATCAGCCGGGCGGGGTAGTGCAGGCCTGTAGTTCCGGCTACTGGGAAGGCTGGGGCGGAAGGATCGCCGGAGCCCGGTGGGTCGAGGCTGCAGGGGCCGGGAGCAGCCGCTGCACTCCCGTCTGGGCGGCGGAGTGAGACTCCGGCTCAAAAAAAAAAAGAGTTTCGAATAGAGAATTTGGGGTGAGAAAAATGTGTGAAATAGAACCACTTGAGTAGGGTTGTTGATGGAGAACCTTGATAGACAAGAAGTTTAGACTAAGATCACAGGAATCGGAGAGCCACTGATGGTTCTTGAGCTGCAAGTATCGTTCAAGTCACTGAGTGAGTTTAAGAACTGATCTCTGGGGCCATGAAAGTGCACAAAACAGGGGACTGAGAATTTCCTGCACTATCTGTGAGGTGGCTAAGGTGAATTTCAGGATGAAAAACTCGCCCTTTATTCCCCAACCATCATGTGACCATGATGCTACCTTGCTTCCATATGCAGAGAAGGAACCAGTCTGCATGTCCGTCACACACAGCTGGGCCCAGATGCCCAGAAGATCCTAGGTGTCCAGCAGGGTCTGAGTTTGGCTTCTCTAAAGCACTGGGCATGTGTGCCTTCCAGTCCTCAGCAGAGGGGACCCTCCCTCCATCTCCTCCCAGCTGTCTCCACCGCCTCCTCCACCCCAGGGCCTCCTGCCTCTGTGAATCACATGTTGTAACAAATGAGCTACCAAAGGCTCCAACAAGCTGCTCATCCTCATCCCCAGCAGGAGAAAAGCAGCCGCGACCTGGAGATGGGACCTTGTTAGAGTTTGTAATGAGCTAACGGGAAAATATTTCTGCCTGATTAGAATCCCTGAAGGGCTGCTGGCTTAGGACGTAAGCCGGAAAGGCCAGCTTCCAGCTCTGCCCCACCCAGCCCACACCTCTCCTGTTCTCAAGCAGAGCTCCAGGCAGGAAAGGGTTCTTTGCCAGCAGCTAAAATCATAAAAACAAACACAAAACAGCCCCCCCCCTCCGCCCGCCTTTCCCCCCTCCTACCTCGTATTCATTTTTCCATGCACACCCACCGCTGACACTAGCATCCTAATGATACCACCTGGGCCCATCCCTAATGGTTCACAGGTGACCTGCGGGCTCTGGCGAGGCTCCAACTCTTAGAGAAACAGAAAGGCAAGGGAATGTGGCGTCTGACCAGTCCCTGGCACGTGAGACCCCAGGCCAAATTCCCACTGTGACAGCTCTGAGCACAGTCCCAAATGCAAAGAAGTTCACTCCGTTTCAATTCAGAGAAGGTTTTGATATTCCCATTTTCTTCCAGTTGGCTGGTTTTTGAAAGCATCTGGATTCGTTCCAGAGTGAATTGATTCACCACAACGACAATTTTCAGAAGGAAAATGAAAACTCACAAAATATTTTGGGGGTAGTTCACGGTTCAATAAAAAAATAATATTTGGGTTTAGTTTGAGATTCAGATCATACTTACACATATGTTCAGGTCCCCGTATCAGAGGGACTTGAATTTTGGAAAGTTGACAAGATTTTCCTATAGTCCTGAGTTATGACTTCAGAGGAAGAAAAGATGTTTTGTGGTGGAAAAGAAAGTGTCCTGGGATTTGGTAAAAATTCCCCCTGGGAGTCCCTGTGGGTTCAGTCTATGGGAGACAGCCCAGTCTCAGCCTCTCTGCCTGAGGGGGAGAGACAGAGAGGGGAGAGAGGGAGAAAGGGGAGGAGGAGAGAGAGAGAATGGAAAGGGGGAGAGGGAGAGAACGGAAAGAGGGAGAGAGAGGGAGAAGGAGAGAGGGGGAGGAAAGAGAGACCCTCCGAGGTGCCCTCCCCAGAAGCAGGCTTCGGCTCCAGGCTGAATCACGAAGCACAGGACCTTTGAGCTGCCACCGGGCATGTCACACAGAGCAGCGGTTCTCGGCCTCAGCTGTCTGTATACCTTTGTCACCTGGGAGCTTTGAAAGAGGCTGACCCCAGGGTCCACCCCCAGAGATTCCGATTCCCCTGCTCCGCGGTGTGACTTGGGTGCTGAGCCCTCCCACATGCAGCTGGAGCGGAGACCCTCTTGCCTCTCAGCTGCCATGTGGACCTGAGCAGCTGGGGGCCTGAGAAACTGCTGGTTCTAACCCAACAGGCCTGGATGGGCCCAAGACTCGGCATCTCTAGCAAGCCCCGAGGGAATGCCTTGGGTAGAAAGGACCCAGCAAATCCTCCTGGAGTGATACTATGTTTATTGGACACCATATCGGCCAGGATTCTGTCAACTGCAATGAACAGAAATTCAAGTCAGGCCGGAGTCATCCAAAGGAGGAATTTGGGGTACAAATAAATGAGAAGTCCAAGGCTTCAGGATGGCTGCATCCGAGAGCTCAAATTTTATCACTTCTCTTCCTATTCTGCCTTCCTTTGAGCTTGCTCCATTTCAGTCCCTCTCTCCTCACTCTTCATCTTGGCCCCTAAAAATGACTCATGTTCCCCGGCTTGGGTCACCTCCCCACTGCAGGGCAGGCACAGCACAGCTCCATAGTTAACAGCCTCACCTGAAACACAGCTGTTTAAGAACAGTTTTCCGCAGAAAAGGGTGCCGGGCAACCCCAAAGGAGCTGGTGTCCCCACGAGCACCACCGTTGCCAGCCATGCACCCAGGCCTCTGGGCACCGAGGGTTCCTCTCCCACCTCCCTCCCTCTTCTTGGCACGAGCTCTCACCCACCATGCCTCTCTTCTCGGCTCCCCACTTAACGGGCTCAGGTCCTCCCCATTGCTCAGCAATCTGTCCCTTATTGATTCACTCCAGTCAGATGCTCACACACCCAGGATGGGCAGCGGCCAAGAAGGAAGTCCTCAAAACTCCAGCTTCCCCCGCCCTGCTGACCTTCACAGCCAGGAGACGAAGAGGGCCAAAGGACAGACAGCGCTTTGGAGATAGAAGTTTTCAGAGATCGTGTGGTTACCCCCTTCCATTGTACAGATGAGAACATTGAGGCTCAGAGTAGCCAAGTGACTCGTCCAAGAGCACTCAGGCAAAGACTGGCAGAGCCAAACTAAAGTCTGGCTTCCTGACTCCAGTCCAGGAAGGAGGGCCTCTGAGGAGATGGGGCCATGACACGGCATCCCCTTGTGGCAGGGAGCTACAGCAAACGCCATGCCCCTCCTCCCAAGGCAGCAGGCTGGCCTGGCCGTAGAGACAGGAGAGATATGGGGGCGAGGCGCCCCAGGCTCAGGGCAGCTTCCCTGGCGATGAATTGCTCTTCCTGGTGACCCCTGCCTGTATCCCAGGTGACTGGGGGGGGCAAATAAACAACCACAGAAACAGGAAAGTGAATCCATCACTTGTATGTGGTACCGCCTTCTCCAACCTCTCTGTACTTTGTTTTGTCACCGGTCAAATGGGAATAATAATTCCAGAGAGGCTCAGGGCCTAGGCAGTTCTGGCTCTGATCTCAGAGGAGAAAACATAGTCCCCCCTCTCCCAAACTCCACGGTCAGTGGCAGCACCCTGGTAGCTTGAAATCGTCCGTGCGGGAAATAATTACACCACAGGAGTGGGTAACCACCTTGGAAAGCCTGTTACTAGACATTTGCTGGCAGCCGTTACACAATTAATAAGAAAGTGAAAAGGCTGGCCTTGAACCCATGGCTCTCTCACTTTTGAGCCTGTGGTTTTAGCCGTTGTGCTGCTCTTAGTAAAGTTCAGGGTCACGCAAGCCCAGAAAGGAAGTTCATCTTCAAAGACAACACACTGACAGCCTGCAGGCCAAATATGCCCTCAGTTCTTGACCTCTCTGGGCTTTAGTTTTTTCATCTGTGAAATGGGAATCAGAACAATTATCTATCTCACGGGTAGTTGGGTGCATTAAAACAGCTGAGGTTCTGAGAATAATACCCAGTACCTGGTAAGCACTATGTATTAGACTTCGTTTGTTGCATAGTGTTTAAAATGTTTTGTTTAAAGAAAAATATGAAACTCGCCAATATTTTTAATCAGATTTTTGTGTGAAAATCCAGATGTCTAGATTGTTTTGAAAAATTCTAAGATCTGATCTCACTGCACAGCTCGCTGGCTGAAGCTGACCCACAGCTGACCTCTCCTAGGCCATGGCTTGTGCCCCCTGGGGTGTCGCTCTCCCTCCCCCCCACTTCCCAGCACTCACAGGCATCTGAGTTGGAGACCCTGCTCTCTGCTTCGTCAAATGCACAGGCTGGACTCCCAGGATGGAGGATGTGCCAGCCACACAATCACATGGCAGGCTTTATACTGGCTGTGTGCCCCTTTAAAGATGAGGGGCGGAGTATGGTGGCTCTTGCCTGTAATTCCAGCCCTTTGGGAGGCAGAGGTGGAAGACTCCTCAAGCCCAGGAGTTTGAGACCAACCTGAGCAACATAACAATCCCTCGTCTCATCTCTCCAAAAAAATGTTTCTTAAATTACCTGGATGTGGTGACATAGGCCTGTAGTCCCAGGTACTCAGGAGGCTGAGGCGGAAGGATTGCCTAATCCCAGGAGGTCAAGGCTGCAGTGAGCCGTGACAGTGCCACTGCACTCCAGCCTGGGCCACAGAGTGAGACTCCAACTCAAAAATAAAATAAAAAATAAAGATGAGGAAGCTGGTCTGAGACAGGCCAGAACCTCAGCCCGGGACTCCTGGTTCCTAAATAGTCAACAACCTCCAGGCACCCACAGGCAAGAGCCTGGCTTAGAATCCGCTCAGGGAGCCAGGACAATGCTGGAGTGGGGTGGGGAGCAAACGACCTGAGGGCTCTGTCCCCCTTCCTGGCTCCCTGGACCCTAGGGGCCAAGGGAGCTCCGGCTGTAGAGCAGGGCTGCAGGCAACATTCAGGATGCCCAACTGCGTGTGAACCTCAGACACATTTCAGGAACACAACCCGTTTTTATTTCTTTCTTTTTTTTTTTTTTTGAGTTGGAGTCTCCCTCTGTCGCCCAGACTGGAGTGCCGTGGCCGCTCCCGGCCACCGCAGCCTCGACTGCTGGTCTCCGGCGATCCTTCCGCCTCAGCCTTCCGCGTAGCCGGAATGACCGGCCTGCGCTACCTCGCCCGGCTGATTTTCGGATGGATTGTCGAGATGAGGTCTCGCGGCCCGGGCGGGTCTCGAACCCGCGGGCTCAGGCCATCCCCTCGCCTCAGCCTCCCCAAGGCGCGGGATGACAGGCTGCGCCACCGAGCCCGGCTTCACAACCCGTTTTTAACATAAACCTAGTCCATGCACTATCTGAGATACATTTACACTTAAAAACGTCCCTGAATTTCTGAGGAACAATGAATGACTTCAGCAGCACGTCTTCTCACGTCCTGAGACACACCCATACTTTCTTTCAAAGTGTTTATGTATCTGGAAGTCACGTTTCACCGGGCGCCCTGTACTTTTCCTTGGCTGAGCCCGGGCAGCCGAGCCCAGCAGGCCTGAGCAGGCACGGGAGGCTCGGGGCCCCGCACCAGGGCCGCCTGGAGCCCGGTTCGGGGAGGCGGAACGCCCGCGCGCTCGCCCCGCCCACGCCGGGGCTTCCGGTGTCTTCCGCACACGGACCCTCCAGTGGGCCCTGGGGGTCTTTCACGCGGTGCTCGGCACTGGGG
>NW_007250845.1:70867-89712 GCF_000164805.1 Carlito syrichta
GAGACACGCACGCACACGGCACTCACACACGCGGCAAGCACTCAGAGCACACGCACAGCCCAATCCACGCACATGTCGCACGCACGCGGCACACGCAAACACAAAAACCGACACACACACACAGCGGCACACGCAAACACAGACACAGACACACACACAGCTCCGCCCTGGCTCCCTCACAGCCGCGCTCCACCAGTTCGCCCTCCTGGCTTACTACTCAGGCCCGAGGCAGGGCCAGCTGTTCAGGGTGGCAGGCCGCAGCGCCCACAAGCCAGCCAACCTCCAGCTGGGCAGGCCGCACCATTTCCCAACTCCTGAGCTCCCAGGCTGCGGGTCAACACCCAAGCAGTGAGTCCCAGGGCAGATCTCCCATGGGGTGGGGGGGGGCTGCCCCTACCTTATACAAAGAGTCCAAGACTGGTCAAAAGATGGGACCACGCCTGGGGCAGCTCCCGGGGAGCCCAGTGCCTCGTCCCTAGGCTGCGGTGGTGGAGTGGATTTTGTCCCTGGAGTTTCCCTCACTGCCACCCCAGCTTGACTCTCCCTGCACGACTGTCATTCAGCCTATGCTGCTTGGTGTCTGTCTTGCACTCCTCACTGCCTCGTGTCATGTCCTGTGGGTCTGTGGCCCCCCACGTGGCCACCTACACTCACCTACTCCCAGCTTCTGCAACAGCGCTTGACATAGGAAGGCTCTTCATAATTGTGGTGGACAGCAGTTTCCTCCGCTGGACCAAGGTCTCATGCACTCTTCCCCACGCCCCTCCTTGGACTAGGGAGGTCCAGCATCTGTGCCCAACTCAGAACCACTTTGAGGGGCGGGTCCAGCTCCCTTGGGCTCAGCTGGGGCCGTCACTGGCTCCTGCATCTGCTCCCTGCCCCTCCAACAGCAAACGGCCTGCCCGGCAAACTCAGCCTCAGTCAGCATCCCAGGAAGCCATCCACAGCAATAATTATTTGCGGGATGAGAGGGAGGAGGCTGGGCACAGTGGATGGCTCATGCCTGTAATCCCAGCATTCTGAGAGGTCTAGGAGGGAGGACTGCTTGAGCCCAGGAGTTCAAGACCAGTCTGGGCAACATCAAGAGACTTCGTCTCTACAAAAAACTAGCCAGGCATGGTGGGGCACACCTGAAGTCCCAGCTACTTGAGAGGCCGAGGCGGGAGTATTGCCTGAGCCCAGGAGGTAGGGGTTGCAGTGAGCTGTGATAGTGCCACTGCCCTCCAGTCTGAGAGACCCTGCTTCAAAAAAAAAAAAGAGGGAAGGAGGGAGGGAGGAAAACAAAAGGGCTTTGATTCTATTGTTGATCACCTCTGTATCCAAAGAGAGCCTCAAATCTGTACACTTCTCTCCCATCCAGTGCCACCACCCTCACCAAAGCTGCCACTCCCTCTAGGGTGCCCTGCGTCACCTGCAGCAGTTGCTGTTGATGCCGCCACCAGAGGCTCTCCACCCTCTTTGGAGCTCACCTGAAGCCGTGCAGGGGGACTCCTGGGTTCCCGGGCAGCTCCCCATGCTAGGGCGCCCCCCCCCCCCCCAGCTCCACAACAGTTTGCTCAACCCTCAAGGGTTAAGGGTTGAACGCCCCCAGGGACACTCCTCAACCCACCCGTGCATGAGAGTCAGTGGCTACATACCCATCCCTCAGAAAGACAATGCTGAGACATTTTCCACAGGGGATTTCAGCCCCAGGTGCCCACTCTGTTGCCCAAGCTGGAGAGCAGCGACATGAGCACAGCTCATTGTAGCCTCGAACTCCTGGATTCAAGGGATCCTCCCTCCCAAGCAGCTGGGACTACAGGCGTGCACCACTGCACCTGGCTCATTTTTATCTTTTGTCAAGACAGAGTCTCCCTATGTTGCCCAGGCTGGTCTCGAACTCCTGGCCTGGAGTGATCCTCCCACCCTGGCCTCCCAAAGTGCTGGGATTACAGACATGAGTCACCACACCCAGCCTTTCATTCAGCAATGAGGTGATGGGAGCCTACTGTTTCAGGCACTGGGATATAGCAGCAAAGAAAGTCAAAAATCTTTGCCCTCATGGAATTGCCATCCCTCCCCTGACACCCCCATTCCCTTCCGTTCCCCCATACCTCACCCCTGTCTACCGTTTAAGTCTCAGCTTACATGTCCCATCCTCAAAATGATCTTACCTGCCCTGCCCCTCACTCATCTAACTTCCCCCAGTGACCACCCTCACAGAGCTCCTTCCTCTCCCCTTGTCTCCGTCACCAGCCGTATCTCCTCCCACTCCATGCAAACGCCACCAGCACGGGACTCGGGACTATGCCCATCTCACTCCAACTGCTGCCTCTGCCCTCAGCAGCAGGTCTGGTGCCCAGCGAGGGCTCAGAAGACATTTGCCACGTGAATGAATGAATGAATGACCACCATTGTCGTGAGTGAAAGGCAGAAGGAGAAGTGAGAAACTCACCTTGGTAACTGGACATGAAGTCAGGCAAGGAGGAATATGTCACGGTGGCCAGTAGTTTGTCAGTACTATGCGTAAGATGACCATAGAGCCTGGAGTCTTAGACCTTGATCTGATAGCATCAAGAATGTCCCTGGGGCTGGACACGGTGGCTCATGCCTATAATCCTAGCACTTTGGGAGGCCAAGGCATGAGGATGGCTTGTGGCCAGGAGTTTGAGACCAGCCTGGGCAACACAGTGAGACCTCATCTCTACAAAAAATTAAAAAATTAGCTGGGCGTGGTGGTACACACCTCTAGTCCCAGCTACTTGGGAGGCTGAGGCAGAAGGATCATCTGAGCCCAGCAGGTTGAGGCTGCGGTAGCGGTAAGATTGCCACTGCACTCCAACCTGGGCCACAGAGAGAGACTCTGACCAAAAAAAAAAAGGTCCCTGGGACCTGGAGAGACTACAAAGGGAGAAAGTGAGAGGAAGAAAGGGTGGGTCCCCAAAACAAAGCATCCTCCCTCCCTCCCTCCCTCAGCATCTCCCAGCCACAGAATGTCAGAGACAGAAGGACCCTCACAAACCATCTGTTCCTTCATTTCATGTGAGAAGACCAAGATGTAGGGAGGTGCCTTGGCCTAGTGAAGGTGCCACAATGGGTGACGAGTCTTCCAACTCTGGGCTCCATTCTCGCTTTTGTTCATCTGAGCCTCAGGGAGGCCTGTTTTAGGCTTGCAGTTAACCAAATGTTCGTGTCTCCCAAAAGTCATGTGTTGAAGCACTGGTCCTAGGGTGATGATGTTTGGAGGAGGGGCCTTGGAAGGTGGTGAGGTCATGAGGGTGGAGCCCTCATGAATGAGATTAATGCCCTCGTAAGAAGGGGCCACAGAAATTGAGCCAGCTCTCTTTCTGCCACAAAGAGCTGTCCACCATCTGCAGCCTGGAAGACAGCCCTCACCAGAACCCCCATGCTGGCCTCTCAGGCTTCCCATCTTCCAGAACCATAAGAAATAAATGTGTTGTTTAAGCGCCCCAGTCTATGGAAATTTGTCCTGGCAGCCCGAATGGACAAGGTGAAGCCATATGCTTAGCTTCCTAGCCACTGTCCTCAGCCACAGAAGCTCAGGGGCTTCCAGGCTACAACGCAGCTGTTAGTGACTTGTAGGATGGTGATATCCCCTCCTTGCAACCAAGCACTTCCTTTCTCCTGCCAATTGACTGCTCTGGGCGTCTTCTGCTTTCTAGAACTTGTGTTTTGGAGCCCAACAAGCCCTCTCAGAGCCAAACTCTTGCCTTATCCCTGTGTGTTCAGGGTTCTTCAAAGAACCTCAGTGCTCCCAGGATGGTCTGTGCATCCCGACATGACTTGAAAAGCGAAGCCAGCTTCTCTCGTCCACACTGGACCAGGCTCTGCCCATTCTTCTTGGGTTTTGTCCTAGCGATAAGCCCCACCCTAAGTTGAACTGCAGACTGTCAGTGAGGACTCGGAAGTGGGTCCAACCACAGTCTTCATGCCTGGTCTTCGGTGTATCAGAGGAAGGAGCTCACGTTTGTTGAAGGTTTGTTATGTGCCAAGACCTGCGGTCAGCACGATACTGGTTTTAATGCAACGATCCTATAAGTTAGGTACTTTTGTTATGAGGAAACCGAGGCTTAGGAGGTCAAGAGAATTGCCCAAGGCCACACAGCTAGTAAGTGAAAGAACGAGAAACCAAGCCCCATTCCCTTCTAGCAGGACTACACCGCCTGCCTGCTTCCCTCCCTTCCTCCTTCCTTCTCTCTCTCTCTCTCTCTTTCTCTCTCTCTCTCTCTCTCTCTCACACACACACACACACACACACACACACACACACACACACACGCTCTTCCATTGTTATACAGGGAAGTGATAGGGAGTTAGTGGTATACTATCCTTTAAGAGCATTTACCATTTTATTTTTTTCTTTATTTCAATAGCTTTAGGAGGTACAAATAGTTTTGGTTACATGGTTCCATTGTCTGATGGGGAAGAAATCTGGGCTTTAAGTGTACCCACCACTCCCACCTGTGCACGTTGCACCCCATAGGCGATGCTTCATCCCTCTCCCTTCGGAGTCTCCAGTGCCCATGATCCCGTTCTCTCTGCCTTTGCAGTTTAGCTCCCACTTATAAGTAAGAACATGCCACGTTTGGTTCTCTGTTCCTGCGTTAGTTCACTTAGGGTGATGTTTTCCAGTTCCATCCAAGTGGCTGCAAAGACGTTATTTCATTCCTTTTGATGGCTGAATAGTATTCCATGGGCCTTTTTCCATTTCAAAGTGGTTGTGGAAGGAGATAATGCTAACCAAAAGACTCGGCTCTCGGTCTTAGAGCTCCCAACAGTTGTAAGGTAATGCATCACTATTAACAGTGAAAGAACTAAAATTTGGGAACTAACTACTTTTTGGAAAACTAGAATAAATTCAAGATCCTCCCTAAAAGATCATTGCAGTCACTTGGATTTGACATGAATTTTGGAGTGGAAGACGGTGGTGTGACAGCTAGTCTCCTGTCACCGTATAACCAACCCACAAGCCATTTGGAATATGACCCAATGCAAATAAGTCATTTTGACAGGTGTATCATTATTAATAGTTTTGGCATGTAGAATATAGTATAACATTTACTTTCTCCCAATTTGTTTAGATCTTATCAATATCTGAGTATCCCCGTGGGAAGATATTCCCTGAGTTGGGAACCGCATTCATCATAAATGGTGTAGTTGGACAAGATTCTCTAACCAATGCAGGCACAGATTCTGGTTTCCAGGAAGCCCTGACAGGGTGTGAGACACCACTCTCTTTCTTCAAGAAGGTCCCCAAACCCTACCTCCTCCATGAACTCTTCTTCCATAGTGTCCCAGCATATGCCAGGGCCAGGTAAGAATGACCAGTATGCGACGGGGCCTCAGGGGGCTGGTGCAAAAATGTAATCATTCACTCATTCACTTATTCATTGAACCGATATTTATTAGCACTTACTCTGTTTCAGGCACAACAATTTGCATTGGGGTTGCAGAGCTGATTCGAATAAATCTGGTCCCTGTCTTCATGGAGAGGACAGTTCAAAAATGATGAGACCCATGACAATCAGATTCTGTGGAGAAGAGAGTACCAGATGTCAGCCTAAGTCCCCACAGGGTTCATTCATTCATTCTACAAACTGACTGTGTCCTGGGACACAGGGAGAAATCAGGTACCTCTCAGTCAGGTGGTGGAGGCAGAATGTGACGTGGTATGTTCAACAGTGTTGAGTCACGGTGTTTGTGCATGTGATATTTGTGTATGAATTATGCGCCAAAAGAGAGAGAGAAAAAAATCAGATAAATAACACAGTGATTCCTCTACCGCCCCTCCCACGAAGCAATGTCCCGGCTTGTGAAAATGGTGTGAAACCTGCGTGTGTTCCGTTTGCTTCAGTTCTCGTGTGCCTCAGTGTGATCCTTGCCCATCTCAGTGACATTCATTTATCACCAAAAACACACATTTCTTCACACAGGGCCCCTGAACGCAAGCCAGCAGCTTCATGTGGTAACCGGCCAAAGAATAGGTCATCTCTTTTACCACTGGCTAGGCTCCGTCGGGGTTGTGATTCACTTTATGGGTAAGGTAACAAGACACTTTATTGTCCAAATATCGAAGGTGAGGTGAGGTGAGGCTTGGTCGATCATTACACCAGAGGAAGTGGCATGAATTGAGACTGTCCCAGGCAAGCCAGACACATGGCACCCCTCTTTCCAGGTGACTTTTAAGATTTTTCTCTATTTATTCTTTAATCTATAAAGAGGATTTTTTATTTCTTTTTATTGTTTTTTATTTTACATTTTTTAGAATTGAGATCTTACTCTGTCCCCCCGGCTGGAGTGCAGTGGCACAATCCTGGCTCACTGCAACTTTGGCCTCCTGAGCTCAAGTGATCCTCCCACCTCAGCCTCCTGAGTAGCTGGAACTACGAGCATGTGCCTCCACATCTGACTTTTTTTTTTTAATAGAGATGAGGGCTTGCTATGTTGCCCAGGTGGATCTTGAACTTCTGGGCTCAAGCAATCCTCTTGCTTCAGCCTCCTAAAGTGCTGGGATTTCAGGCATGAGCCATCATGCCCAGCCAATTTTTGTTATTTTAGATTCAGAGGACATGTGCGGGTTAGTGACATGGGTAGACTGCGTGATGGTGAGGCTTGGGCTTTATTGAACCCGGCACACCAACAGCACAGTACCTGATGGGGAGTTCTCCCTCCCTCACTCCCCTCCCCCTTTTGAGTGTCCCCAGTGTCTGTTGTTCCCATCTTTAAGCCCGTGTGTGCCCAGGGTTGAGCTCCCACTGATAAGTGAGAACATGGTGGCATTCAGTTTTCTGTTCCTGTATCAACTTGCTTGGAATAATGGCCTTCATTTACAGCTTCATTTACAGTTGAGTAGTAGTCCATGGTATATATGCACCACATTTTCCTTATCCAGTCCACTGCTGCTGGGCACCTGGGTTGGTTCCATGTTTTTGCTATTGTGAATAGTGCTGCGATAAATACATAAGTGCAGACGTCTTTTTGATAGAACAATTTCCTCTGGGTTTATTATATCCAGTAGTAGAATTGCTAGGTCACATGGCAAATCTATCTTTAGTTCTTCGAAAAATCTAAAAAGAGGTGTTGTGTTTTTTTTAGCAAATGTTTTGTTCTACAGATATTAAATGTAAGAATATTTTCTAGTTTTCACTTTAATTTTTTTAAAAGTTCACCTGATTATTCAAAACAACTACCATGAAGAGTCACCCTTTAAGTCCTGTCCTCAGCCACTCAGTTGTCCCCAAAGGCAACCAATGTCACTAAATTCCTGCAGGTCCTTCCAGAGATGTTTTTTGCATCTACGAGCACACACATATACTATATTTACAGAAACACTGGCACAGTAGTCACACTATTCTGCATTCACTTTTTTCTCTGAGCAATGTGCATTAGAGATACTTCCATACCAATATAACAAGCTTCCTCCTAACATGTGATGCATGCTATTTCACTGTGGGAGTACACAACTGATGGAACAGTCCCCATGAATGGACATACAGCTCATTTTCCAACTTTTGCTGCAGTAAATGATCATAACCACACATCTTTTTGTATATGCACTGGTATATCTGTTGGACAGATTCCTCAAAGTGGCATTACTCAAAGGGCAAATGCATGCATCCGTTAGCATTCTATTTGGTTAATTATAACAGAACAGGGAAAATAATAGTCATTGGAACAAAATAGAGATTTACTTCTCCTTCAAATAAAAGGAGTGTGGCATGGGCCAACCAGAGAGGCCATGAGGCTTTCAGTGTCCGGAAGGACCAGGATTCTATCCCTTTGCTCTGCCACTTCTGTCCAAAACTTACACAACTGTAGAGGCCTTCTTTAAGCAGAAGAATACAAAATTACAAATAGTTGTTTGCAATGAGAAAAAAATCATGATACATCATACATCTTAAAAAGCTGAAAATATAAACATCATAAAAATCCAAGAAAGATAATATAATTATTCAGCTGTCCAACATATCTTTATAATAGGCCTTTTTTTGACTACATGGTTTTTAATTGCTTTTTCATAGGACAAGATATTATCTTCTGGATGAATATCATCTTCTGGAGAATAAATAGAAAGATAATTGAATTTTTTCTCTAGCATAGTTCATTGAAATTTATTTTTATTATTGATAGTTGGTGGTATATAAAACATGTAAGTCATGTTCACTATTTTGTAATACCACTATAGATTTGTGCTCTACAAATATAGGAATTCTGATCAATTCTATGATTCATGATGCCCACATAAAAATGCCACACTTATAAGTGTACAAGCTCAATTATTTGGCATACTCCTAACATGGGAAAGCTTCCACTTTACCTAGACATCAAAAGTACCAAATTCTCTACTTACAATGTGGAAAACTATTACACAGGCTAGATTCTGGCTCATAGTGGGTTTTTTTGTTTGTTTGTTTGTTTGTTTGTTTTTACTCAGTCTCTATTGCCCAGGCTGGAGTGCTCCCGAGTAGCTGGGACTACAGGCATGTGCCACCACACTCAGCTAATTTTTCAATTTTTAATCAAGACATGGTCTCACTATGTTGCCTAGGCTGGTTTTGAACTCCTGGGCTCAAGCAATCCTCCCATCTTAGCCTCCAAAAGTACTGGAATTACAGGCATGAACCATCACCCCACCCAGCCCTGGCTTGTACTTTTTTCACTATTTTTCTCCTCCACTATGAGTATACTTCTAGTGCTGAATATAGGATACCTTCTTATTGTGATGTGACCTCTGGCCCTGAACCTGTGTGTCTTCAAGCCAGGTGAGCTGGCACCATGAGCAATAGGGGTAGTCATAGAAGCCATTCCCATAACAAGATGACTAGCAAACAATCGCAAATTACAGAGCACCCACCAAGTATCAGCTAAATGTATCCCAGCTATGCTGGATCCCAAAAATTCCCATGGCCGTTCCAATACCATCCAATGCATGGGAAAGTATGATACTAGAAAGATCAGAGTAGAAATAGAGAGCAGTCTTAATAGATGGAGTTAAAAGAGACTCCTTTGGCAAAGATGGTACAAAAGCACATAATCATGCCAACACTTGGCTTCACCCCTTCTCCGGGGCCTTGGAAGGGGCTTCTACAAGCAAGTGAGGGGCTCAACAGCTTCAATGTCATTACCCTCTAGTAGATGCTTCTGGATACAGTGTGGTCCATCAGGCATGCATGATGTGGAAGGTGGAAGGGAGGCAGAAGCCCTTCTTTCTCTGCAGCGGCAGTGGCCAAGGTGGTTTCAGCAGATGTGAGTTTCTGCAGTGGCCATTGGGCTCTGTAGGCCACAGTTCATTACCCTCTGCAGGGTTATGAACTGTGGATCAGCTATGTGGTCCTCCAGCCGCTTTCTCTTGGTTTTTGTCTGAACTGGAGATGAAGAGGCCCAAGTTCAAGTTGAGGACAAGTCAAAAATGCTGTCAAGCGGGCGTGGGTTCCTGATAATGACCAAAGTGGCACCTTATGTATTAAATGTAACTAATCCCCACAACAACCCCTTGGGTAAGTCCTACTGTTGTTTCCCGTTTGCAGAGAGGAAGGGTGGCAGAGGGTTTTAGGAACTTGCGTGAGGCCATCTGGCACAGGTGGGGTTGGAAGTCAGACCTCAGTCTCTGTGCTCTCATGCTGCACTGCAGTCGCTTTGTTTTTGTTGTTGTTGTTTGTAGAGACAGGGGTCTCGCTGTGTTGTCCAGGCCAGTCTTGAACTCCTGGCCTCAAGCAATGTTCCCACCTCAGCCTCCCAGAGTGCTGAAATTACAGGCATAGCCACTGTGCCCGGCCAGCACAGCCACTTTGGAAAGGGTTGAGTAGGGCTGCGCCAAGATTGCACCAGGTCTAGTCTCCTGTCTCCATCTCTCTGCTCACAGAGAAGTATAGCAAGGAGGCCTTTGGAGACCGAACCACCATAACAGCAAGAGCCCTGGGGAGGCACAGGAGGCCTGGGTAACTGTCCTGGCTTTGCCACTAACTTTAAGGACCTTGGACTAGTCACCGCCTGCTCCCACCCTCCCCTTCCTCATGGTGCGAGGAGCGGGCTGGCTCACATCATCTCGCAGGTTCCTTCCAGCTGGGAAATTCCACCGTCTGCAGTCAAGATGCCCATTCCGTGAACAAGGGAGGTGGGTGTGTGCCACAGACACACCTTTCCCAACTAACGTGTTGGAGTTACAGGTACAAGGCGTTAAAGGAAAAATAACCAATAATTGGTGCCCACTAAAAAGGCTTTTTCCTGGTAGAATCAGAAGCTCTAAGAAGGTTACTAGGAACTGGAGTCTTGAAGAGAGAGGCTCTGGAGAGAACTGGGAGGCCTCCAGGCTGTCCCCCCAGGTGGGCGCTGTTCACGTGGAGATGTGTTTATAACCAGGGCTCTTGTTCTTTTTGGTATCACAATTATTATAGCGGCAGCCCAGAATGTGGATTTCACAACATGCCAGGGGAGAGGCCAGGAATGAAATTAATTCCTGAGAGCCTAGATGATAGATGCCATGATGGTGAAAAGGAGTTTTGTGCATATACACAGATCTATAAATAGATGGAAGCTTGGGCTGATATACAGACACACCTGCCCACAGGTCTGTCACATGTGAACAGGCCTGTGGGCAGGTGTGTCTGGATATCAGTTCAAGCTTCCATGCATCTCAGAGTACGTGTGTATCTATCTATACCCGCAGGGGTGGTCAGGTATAGATGTCTATGTTGAAGCCTGGCTCTTTAAAATGGGGGGTATAATGTCACTGGAAATTATTCTAAGCTTTTCAGAGACATAAATGACCAAACTGCCTCCTGACTCCTGAATTACATTACCCAGAAAGAAGTTAATAACATGTTATTATCACTTCTCCTCACTGACAGGATTTCAGGGCTGAAAAGACAAACAAGGAATGCGTCCGTAATCACCAGCACTGTCACCTCTGCCAAGCGGCGACCGCCGCTAATACCAGGTAAATGCTGCAGGATGGAAGAAAGCTTGGGGCTGAGAATGAAGCTTGGTGCCCAGTAATTATCGCTAGTTGGGCTGTCACCATCTGAGCAGGGGCTCCAGGGAGCCAACGGGGTCCCAAGGAGTGAAGGACAGTGAGAGAGACTACATTGTAGATTTTCTTGGCTGGGCATGGTGGCTCACACCCGTAATCCCAGCACCTTGGGAGGCCAAGGCGAGAGGATTGCCTGAGCCCAGGAGATTGAGACCATCCTGGGCAACATGGTGAGACCTCATCTCTACAATAAGTCAAAAAATTAGCCAGGCATGGTGGTACGCTCCTAGTCCCAGCTACTTGGAAGTCCAAGGCAGAAGGATCATCTGAGCCCAGGAGGTCAAGATTGTGGTAGCTGATACGATGTCACTACACTTCAGCCTGGGCAACAGAGTGAGACTCTGATGAGAGAAAGAAAGAGAGAAAGAGAGAGAAGGAGGGAAGGAGGGAGGGAGGGAGAGTTTCTCAGTTCAACTGAGATAAGTAGGTGAAATTCCCTGTGAATTGTAAAGTGCTCCACAAATGTGACTGGGAGTGAGGGGGACAGCATTCATAGGTCCTGTCTGGGGTCTCAGCTGCACAGGCTGTGCTCTGTTCCTCCTGTAACAATGCCGTCAGTCCACATAAAGGATGCTCCCTGGAGTCGTGCCCTGAGTCCTGTTGATTGAAATGGGGCACGACTGGCTGATGAGGACAAACATGGGAACCCACATTCTTCTGAAAGTCGGAGAGCCCCAGGGAATGATCCGCCAAGAGGCAGTCAACAGTTCTAACAGCAAAGTGCCAGTGCTTGGGGAATTTGCTTCAGGCGAATGACAAAGGGGACTGTGAACAAGATCCTTGCGAGCAGGAGCCGTATTTTCCACTAAGAATGCTGAGTCTTCCAATAATATGTTTGGTATATGACAAGCATTCAGAAAATGTGAGATGGATGCAAATGAATGAGTGATGGCGACTCCCTGGGGTCAACTCCTGGGGAGACGTAAACTATAGTGGTTGCAAAGAGCATGCTTAGTTCAGGTTCAAGGGCACACCTCCCCACCTCTCCTTTCGCACAACTCAAATGTTGGAAAGGCTTTTGTGAAGGGCTATGGACGTGCCATGGGTTCAACAAGGGTTTGTTCAGGATTTAGGATGTGCCTGGGCCAACGCTAGGTGCTGGAACCTGTGTGGTAGTCAGGTAGTGAGGCTATCACACAGAGAATAGGTCACGGTCCCCACTTACATTGGTCTTCCAATGTAGATGGTTTAGTCACAGCCAGGCGCAATGGCTCATGCCTGTAATCCCAGCACTTTGGGCGGTCAAAGTGGGAGAATCCCCTGAGGCTAGGAGCTCAAGACCAGCCTGGGCAACATAGCAAGACCCCGTCTCTACAAAAATTTAATTTAATCTAAAAATTAGTCAGGTGTGGTGGCGCATGCCTGTAGTTCCAGCTGCTTGGAGGGCTGAGGCAGGAAGACTGCTTGAGCCCGGGAGTATGAGGCTGCAATGAGTTCCAATCACATCACTGCACTCCAGCCTGAGCAATAGAGAAAGACCTTGTCTCTAAAAATAAATATAAATATAAATAGGCCAGACTTGGTGGCTCAGCCTGTAATCCCAGCACTTTGGGAGCCTGAGGTAAGTGGATTGCCTGGGTCTGGGTTCAAGACCAGCCCGGGCAACTTGGCAAGACCTCGTCTCTACAATAAATAAAAAAATTATCGGGACGTGGTAGCACGCACCTGTAGTTCCAGCTACTTGGGAGGCTGAGGTGGAAGGATCGCCAGAGCCCAGCAGGTAGACGCTGGGGTGGCCGTGAGCGTGCCTGCCACAGCACTCCAGCCTGGGCGACAGAGTGAGACTCCAACTCAAAAATAAATAAATAAATAGCTGGCTTAGTCACGTATAAGTTCATGAAAAAGTGAAACAATGCTACTGGGGGTATGTACCCAAATACCAATGATGAGCAAAGATTGTAAGAGTTCTAAGAAGTCAGGGCAGAAAGCACAGAATTTCCTGCCTGACACCTGTTGTATGTTAATGAGAAGTTATGGACCTGTCTGAGCCTCTGTGTTCCAGTCACTAAGACTGAGGTACTCATGTCTACCCTGCACGGTCCTTAAATGGAAGATTAAAGCAGGCAATGTATTTAAAATACATAGCACAGTACCTGGCACATGGTAGAACCTTCCACCATGTTGGTTCCTGTATAAGGATGTTTCAGTCACAGGTGCCAAATCCTAGCTGAGCCCAACTTAAACCAAAAAAGGAGGGGAGGGGAACTTATTGATTGATATAACCTCAAAGTGCAACAATTATAGGCTTCAGGCACAGCAGGATCCAGGAGCTCAGTTGATGCCACCACGGCTCTGCCTCTTTTGTCATGTCTCATTCAAGCTTTCTCCAGGGGTGTGAATAGCCATCAGCAGCCTGGGTCCAGCTTAGCCCCAGAAGGTGTTCGTCTTCCCAGAAACTTGGAGAGGAAAGTCTAAGGGGGGACTCTGATTGGGCCAAGTCATCTCATGCAACCATCCCTTCCCAATCACTGCAGCCAGAGGAATTAGACGATCTGGTTGGCGACACCTGAGTGGTGGCCCCATCCCTGTGCTGAGAGGAATGGGGCAGGGTGAGCCCCACTCACGCCACCTGGAATGAGTGTCTGGGTGGGAAGAGGCTGCCTGTGTCTTGTGTCTATTCAGAAGACTTAAAGCACAGTTGCCTGTTTCTGGGGAGAAATGGGAGAGCTTGGCTGTCTTTCTGGAAACAAAAAAAATTCTATTTCTTAATAGGCAAAATAGTGCATGTATGTATGTGTCAATGCCCTAGGCAGCCAGGCTCAGAATTGGTCCCCGCCTGGCCAGGTGAGACACTGGGAGTGGACGCCACCCATAGTCATTCTCCAAAGAGCAGAAAAGGGCAGGGGAGGGGATGGGTCAGAGCCCAGAGAGAAGAGAGACAGGGACAAGCCTCCCCTCTGAGCTTCTAAGCCCATTTCTGAAGGGAAACACGGTCCTGTGTCCAGCACACCTTGCGGTGGGTATTCCTGGACAAGCACCAGGGCAGTTACATCAAAGCATGCAAGGAAGAACCCACAATGCAGTCACCAAACCCTGGCCGCCAGAGCAGCCAGGTGGCCCACCGGTGACCATGAGACCGTAAAGTCTCCTTCCTTATGTTCCGCTCCATTTTCTCAGCCTTGGAAATAAAAGGTGCTGGAGACAGGGCTCGAGAGAGGCTGTTTGCTTACCAGACTGTGACTGTGGCCCTAAGTAACCCAGCATTGAAGGTCAGAGAGCAGGAGGGAGGGAAGAGGGAGTGAGAGAAGAAATCAGACATGGTTTAAAAATGTGCGTCACCATCACCATTTTAAATTCATTTGCCGTGCGTGTGTTTGGTGCGTACTGTTGGTCTAAACTCTACTTAGGACATGGAGTTAAGACAGTAGACCCCACAGTTGACTGGCACATACCCTAGCCAACTCCTAGAGTGGGGTACCTAGCCTCTCTGTACCTCAGTTTCCTCCTCCATAAATGCGGGACGGTGGTTGTAAGAATTAGATTGTTTTCAGAAAGGATATTAACACCTGGCAAGTAGAAGTTATTATTGTTATTGACTGAGGGTGCTATCTGTAGTCAGGAATTTCCATCAGCATGGCCCTACCTTCTCTGACTTTATACCAACTTGGATATAGAAACACACTTTGGAGTTTCAATTTGTAAAAAATGTCAGTGGGACTGAAATAGACATGTAGAAAACACATCCCGTGATAGGCTGAATTCTAAGATGGCCCCCAAGATGCTTAATAAATACTTGTGAAAAACACACATTAAAATACTCTATGTTTTCAATGCACACACACCCCTCCATATCTTATATAATCCCCCTTTCAAACGTGGACCAGACTTGTAAATAGGATGGGATGCTGCTCCATGATTAGGTGATGTCCCTTGGCAAAGGCAAGCAGATTTTGCCGCACAGGTGATCTGGAGTTAAGCAAAGGTGATTATATTGGGTAGGCCTCGCTTAATCAGGTGAGAGAAACTGAGTCCCTCCTGAGAGCTGAGAGACCCTCTCCTGCTGGCCTTGAAGATGCAAACAGCCATGTTGTAAACTGTCTATGGAGGCGGGCAAGCTTCAGGAGATGAAGGCTCCATCTTACGACAAGAAACTGAACTCGGCCGACAATCTGAAGGGACTCAAAAGAGACCTCTTCACCTCGAATAAGAACAAAGCCAGGCTGGTACTGTTCAGCCTTGGCTGCAGCCTTGTGAGACCCTCTCTAAGCAGAGGATCCAGCTAAGCGGTGCCTGGACTTTTGGCCCACAGAAACTGTAGACAGATGTGTGCTATTTTAAGACACTAAGTAAGTAGTAACTTGCTACACAGCAATAGAAGGTAATATACATTCTATATCTGCTTTAAAACGTATTGAATTCTGTTTGAAGGGTGTGTGTGAAAGAGAGAAGAAATATGATTAAAAACACAGCCTTGGAAAGAAAACAGCCAAAATTCAAGCACGAGAGATTCAGAGAACCCCTGCAAGACAACAAATGAGAAGACCAACTCCTAGACATATAATAATTCGCTTAAACAAAGTAGGTATAAAAGAAAAAATCATAAAGGCTGCAAGAGTAAAAGGTCAGACTACGTACCAGGGAAGACCAATTAGAATAGCAGCAGATTTATCTACAGAAACCCTCCAAGCTAGGAGAGCTTGGAGCCCTATCTTCAAAGTTCTAAAAGATAAACAATTTCAACCGAGAATAACCTACCCAGCCAAGTTAAGCTTCATCAGTGAGGGAAAATTGAAATCTTTCCCAGATATCCAATCCCTAAGAACCTACGCTGCTACAAGACCACCACTACATGAAACACTTAAGAAAGTATTGAACACAGAAGAAAAGGAAAAAAGAACAACAATGTTCTTCACAAGAGTAAAGGCAAAAGATTAAAAACACACATGAGCGAACTCTAAAACCAAAAGAAAGACAACACACAAACAGGAAGAAAACAACTCTGTAACAACATTATGATAGGGATCAACTCTCACATTTCAATAATTAGTTTGAATGTGAATAGAATAAATGCACCACTGAAAAGACATAGAATGGCAAAATGGATAAAATATCACCAGGCAACAATCTATTGCCTTCAAGAGACTCACCTCACTAGAAAGGACACTCACAGACTCAAAGTAAGAGGATGGGTAACAAATTTTCAGGAGAATGGAGCACAAAAGAAAGGAGGAATCACGATCTTAATCTCAGAAAAAATACCCTTTAAGCTATCAAAAATTTAAAAAGATACAGAAGGCCACTACATAATGATAAAAGGTTCAATCCAGCAACAAGAAATATCCATCCTAAACATATATGCACTGAACATAGGAGCACCAGCTTTCATAAAGTAGCTCCTAGATAAACTAAAAAAATATATTGACTCCAATACCATCATAGCTGGGGACTTTAATACCCCACTCACAACACTAAACAGATCATCAGGACAAAAAATCAGCAACAAGATCCGAAACCTCAATGTGACTCTTGATCAAATGGACTTAATTGATACCTACAGAACCCTCCATCCAAAGACCACAGAATACACATTCTACTCATCACTGCATGGAACATACTCTAAGATCAACCACATATTTGGCCATAAATCAAGTATAAGCAAATTTAAAAGGACTGAAATTTTACCATGCACCTTCTTGGACCACAGTGGGATAAAAATAAACATCATCAACAACAAGGTTCCTCCAAATTCCACAAAGACATGGACACTAAATTGCATGATACTAAATAACTCCTGGGTCAATGATGAAATCAAAACAGAGATTAAAAGATTCCTGGAAACAAATGAAAATGAAGAAACATCTTACCAAAATCTCTGGGATGCCATGAAAGCTGTAGTAAGAGGGAAATTTATATCCCTATAACGCACATGAAGAAAATGGAAGGATCACAAATTAACAGCCTAACAAGCCACCTAAAAAAGCTGAAAAAGCAAGACCATAAAAACCCTAATTTCAGCAGAAGAATCTAGACCACCAAAATAAAAGCCCAAATCCAGGACATAGAAGACAAAAAGGTAATACAAAAAATCAATGAAACAAAAAGCTGGTTCTTCAAAAGGATGAACAAGATCGATGGTCTCCTAGCTAGACTGACCAAGAAAAAGAGAGAAAAAGCCCAAATAAACACAATCAGAAACACAAAAGATGAAGTCACATTTGATCCTGAAGAAATACAAAAGATCATTAGAGACTACTACGTACACTTGTATGGAAACAAACTTGAAAACCTTTCAGAAATGGAGGACTTTCTGTCATGACACAACCTGCCTAGGTTGAAACAAGAAGAAATTCAGACCCTAAATAGACCAAAAACAATCAAGGAAATTGACTACGTAATAAGAAAACTACCTACCAAAAAAAGCCCTGGACCAGATGGCTTTCCAGCAGAATTCTACAAGACATTTAGGGAGGAGCTTATACCAATCCTACTGAAGGTATTCCAAGTGATTGAGAAAGATGGAACTCTCCCCAAATCATTTTATGAAGCTAATATCACATTGATACCCAAGCCAGGTAAAGACCCAACAAAGAAAGAGAACTACAGGCCCATATCTTTGATGAACATAGATGCTAAAATTCTCAACAAGATCCTAGCGAACCGGATTCAACAACACATCTCAAAAATCATCCATCATGACCAAGTTGGCTTCATCCCTGGGATGCAAGCCTGGATCAACATTCGTAAAACCATAAATGTCAGCCGGGCTTGGTGGCTCAGCCTGTAATCCCACACCTTTGGGAGGCTGAGGTGAGTAGATTGCCTGAGCCCGCGGGTTCGAGACCCGCCTGGGCAACTTGGTGAGACCTCATCTCTACAATAAATCAAAAAATTAGCCGGTCATGGTAGCGTGTGCCTGTAATTCCAGCTACTCGGAAGGCTGAGGCGGAAGGATCGCCGGAGCCCAGCAGGCAAGGCTGCGGTGGCCGGGAGCAGCCACTGCACTCCAGTCTGGGTGACAGAGTGAGACTCCAACTCAAAACAAAAAAAACCATAAATGTCATTAAATGCATCAACAGATGTCAAAACAAAGACCACATGATTATATCATTAGATGCAGAAAAGGCTTTTGATAAAATCCAGCACCCCTCCTTGATAAAAACCCTCGAACAGCTAGGCATATGAGGAACATACCTCAAAATAGTAAAAGCCATCTACGAGAAACCCACAGCCAGCATACTCCTAAACGGACAAAAACTGGAACCATTTCCCCTGAAAACTGGAACAAGACAAGGATGCCCACTCTTACCCCTCCTGTTCAATATAGTATTGGAAGTTCTGGCTAGAGCAATCAGAGAAGAGAAGGCAATCAGGGGTATTCAAATAGGAAAAGAAGAAGTCAAGCTATCTCTCTTTGCAGATGACATGATCTTGTACCTTGAAAACCCAAGAGAATCTGTCAAAAACCTCCTTACACTGATAAAGGACTTTGGCAAAGTCTCAGGATATAAAATAAATGTGCAAAAGACAATCACATTTCTTTACACCAATAATAAACAAACAGACACCCAAATAAAAAGCACAACTCCCTTCACAATAGCCACAAAAAAATGAAATAACTTGGCATCTTCCTAACCAGAGATGTGAAAGACCTTTAAAATGAAAACTACAAAACATTGCTCAAAGAAATCAAAGATGACACAAACAAGAGGAAAAATATCCCATGCTCATGGTTTGGAAGAATCAACATTGTGAAGATGTCCATCTTACCTAAGGCAATCTACAGATTTAATGCAATACCCATCAAATTACAGCAACATTCTTCTCAGACCTAGAAAAAACAACACAGGAATTCATATGGAAACACAAACAACCAAGA